>NW_022280475.1:20193-31975 GCF_004355925.1 Anarrhichthys ocellatus
TCGGCCACGTGTCGAGAAGCCAGCGTGAATGTTTGCATGTTTTGTTTGCATTTGCACAAGAACAAACTCATAAAATAAATTATTCTATTGTGCTACTGGTGGTCAAATAGTACACAGGGTACCTTTAACTTAGTGTAACATGCGGCTATCTACTGATGGAAAGTAACTAACTATATTTACTAAAGTATTGTACTCAAGTACAAGTTTGAAGTACTTTTACTATTTCCATCTTTCTGCTACTTTAAAAGACAATATGTTTAGATATCTTTAGTTACTAGTTACTTTGCGGATTCAGATGAATAAAAAATATATACAAGTGATGATACTGTCTAATATATATGATTCTGTCAATGGTGCTTTTTCCCTTTAAGTTTTAAATGCAGGTATTTAACATGTAACAAAGTATTTCTATCGTATTAATAACAGCACAGTACAGTACAGCTGTGCCAAATGGTTTTGCAAAAACTTATAAAAACTTCTGAAAGGAGCAATGTGATTGGCTGAGAGGAAAGTATTGGATTCTCATACACTTTTTATTTATATTCTATTCTATCTCTCTCCAACCCTTTTTACATCAGACCTTAACAACCTGTGTGTAATTTTATGTAGATGTAGTGTTGATAGATGATTCTGCAGTGATGAAGTGATGTGATGTTTAGTGAGACTGTGGAAACCGTGATGTAATGAGCATATGATGAGTTAAACATTGACTCTGACATATTCACATAAAAAACTCGTCCTTTTGCTTTTTGTAAATACAAGACTGATATCATCGCATGATGTTCATTGAGTAAATTATGGTCCATTTACAGTCAAATAGACCATAAAGTAGAGTATGCTTTAGGGCGGGCTTTCTGTGATTGACAGGTCTCTACCAGAGACGTATACGGCGTCTCTATGTCACTCCTCCTGGTCGACTCTATTTTAGAACTGGCCTTGAAAGAGTCGGGCTAGTTTAAAACGGTAGAGGGTGTTTTGAGCCGTGTTGAAATGCAGATTGTTTTATAAATTTGGTAAGAAATGTCAATATCAACCAGCGTTGATGTGCTTCATGACAGACACAGCCTCCTCACACAGCGTTGCCAACACCTGTGCCAAAAAATACATCAAAACGTGTGGCCTGATTGGGAATCGTGTGCTAAGTATTTTCTAGAGAGATTCACCCAGCGGTTTTCCCGAAAATCCCAAAAATCTGAGCTAAATTACTCCATTCACTTGAATGGGGTTTCGGTGCGAAGAGAGCTAAAAAAACACTTAACTTTGGGCCCATATTGACTAGCCATACATTAACATAGAAACATGATTCAAAGTTTAAAACGTAGACAAGACGCTGCACTTTATTGAGCCAAATGTGCATTTTGATAGCTAGCACAGTTTTCTTTAAGTCAACGTTTAAGTTTCAGGAAAATTTTGGGTCCTTTTCAGATTTTATAATGGGTGTGTATTGCACGGAATGTTCAGCGCTAGAGTGAGAGCATAACTGTCAGAGTAGAGCGGAGCAGGAAAATATTCCGTGATTTTTCCAAACAAAATGCTCCAGGTCCCACAATTTTTACTCTTTATACACCATTTTCAGCCCAAAAGCTTGGAAATGTGCTGTCGGACACAGATGTAGCAGGAATAGCTGTCTTCACGATAAAAGTATTGATTAAAAGATTCTTTTCTCTGTTTATTTTCACACCATTCTCGTACCAGTTGTAGGAAGTTGGATAAGTTAGATGACAACTGCTGTGACACTTAAGATCAGCCGATGTACACTCTTTAATACGACATGATTTTAATATGCTGATCTGCACCTGGAAACAAAAAAACATGAACTATTTCCCCGTCATCAGAGACACCAGCAGTGTTTCCTAAATGTTGAGCATTTGGAGCTGACTTACACGAACAAAAAGTGTGACAGACAGAGGGACTCCAGGTTCACCAGTTTATATCCAGTCCGGTTGGTTTGTTATGATCCTGAACTTGTACACAGCCGAGTCGCTCTCTCTCTCAGGTCGCTGATTCTCAGAGTGCAGTTGTTGTTATAACTGTACTGCACTCGACCTGCGTACTCCGGTTCTGTTCTCAGATTTGGTTTTGTAAAGGGTAAAAAATAGAAGGCAGCATCCTGAGAACTCCATCTGCTGAGACTCTCAACAGACCGCTATGACCTGCAAGGTCAGAGTCACATGACCGGTGGAGGCTTCAGTATAGGCTGGTTTTGGGGTTTTCTCATGGTGTCTGATAACATCGTGACATTCAATTTGAGCTGTGTGCCATCTTCATTCACTATTAACCAGTAACATATACACAATATTTACACATCTGAACAAGTTTCTCACAAGTTTTACCTGTATTATACCATCAAAATTATTAAAATAGACCTTGTAGTTTCAGATTTACAGTCTTTTAAGTATGGGTATGCAATTTTCGAGCAGAGGCCAAAAAATAGGGCTAGGGGGCTAGGGATAAAGAGGTTATTAAGCTTGGAACGGCGTTATCAGCTGTAAATATAGGTAACATTTGACAACAACAAAACAGGTAATTCAATCCAAGGTTACTTCATTTACTTATCTTAAACAATTTTGATCTCAACAGTATATAAGATTATACATGAAACAATTACTGAAAAATCATTTTAAAATGATCATTAAATGAACACTTTAATGCTGCAGGTACTCAAGTAAAGTACAAGTACCTAGAAAATGTCAAGTACAATACTTAAGTTAATGTACTTGGTTACATTCCACCATTGCTTAAAAAAAAAAAAAAGAGCACAAAATTGTTTACAAGAGCACAAAGTTTTTCATAGAACTAGCCTCTTGATTTTAGTCTCAAAATGCACCAGATTGATGCATTTAACTTTAAAATATACAACATTTTCTTCCAGGTGAGCATGCCCCGGACCCCTTTAGAAAACCAACTAACTAGAAAATAAAAACTAAATTAGTCTACTGGATCAAACTAAAGACAGTACTAAGCTCCCTGCCAACGTGAGGAGGCATCACCTTAAACAAAGCATGGATCTCTGGGAGCAATCAAGGCTTATTGTGTCACTGATCACAAGCTAATTGTGTGTGAGGACAGGGTTTTGAGGGAAACAATTCAAAATCTGAAAGTGGAATTAATAAGCAACGCAATGCCACCTGAAACTCTCCTTTTGCAGGGTGGGAATCATTGTGTCTCTATAAATTAGCCCAGTAATTTGCCATGAGTTGCTTTCTCCTTAAATCCAGCGGCATGTTTCCCATTTCTACCTGCAGGGCAGGTTCTGCTGCAACTTGGTGGGTAACCTACAAAATAAAAGCCTCTATAAATGATTCCCATCTTAAGTTACCTTCCATCATTTCCTTATGTAATGGGTGTGGGTTGGACATGGAAAAAAAGAAAACTGAATTGATTGTTTTCAAACATTTATTTACTTCTGCAGAAGAATTCAACCCATTAACTGCCTTCTGATCTTTTTCTGCTCCTCTGCTCCCTCAGCAATAAGTAAAATGACAATGAGTGATTTCATTCTTGTTTTTTACATTTAGATACATTCTTTTGATATTACAGTATGTACTAAGCTCAGGATGCACATTACTAGAAAAGGGATATTATATTATCAGGAAAACATCTAACCTAAATCATAACAACACATTTCCTCAAAACCATTCAAAACAATATATACAAGAGGACAAACAGGGACACCTGGTGGGTAAAGTGAAAAGGTGCGTAGGACTGGGTGACTAAACAGAGACAACAGAAACTATAACATTACACAAAGGAAAACACACACTTGCAGAAATCAATGCATAAACACATGAATTGCCTTCTGGTATTTTTCTATAGTTCTGGATCTAAACATGCAAAATAACTTTATACAAGAAGATATTTACATCAGCAAAACTTTTATTCTAACGGTAAAAACAACACTATGAAGCTGGGTAACATTAAAATATTAACAGAAAGCAACGTGTCTTAAATGTTACACCCTTCCAATAAATCACCTTAACATGGTTTAGGGCCATGTGTGACCCTGTGACCTGTGTTCTCAGACCAAGAATTCACTCAACATCTGAAAAGAGGTGTGGCAGCTGGACCGAAAAAAGGGAAACCGGGGCCACTATCTGGAGCCAGACCTGGGAGTGGAGCTTGCTGGTGAGGGTCTGGTTTCCGGGACATGAGACATATGGTTCGACCAGGAACAACCCGAAAACTCTACATTTAGCTGCCGCCCGATGGGCCCACCGCTCGAAGGGATATGCAGAGGGGTGATTGGGTAAAAGGGCTAAAGGGGATTATTTCCTGTGTGAGTTTTCATGTGTACCTTTAGATCTCTGTTGCGCATAAATCTTTTATCACAAACTGAGCAGCTGAAAGGTTTCTCTCCTGTGTGGATTCTCATGTTTCTTGAAACTTTTGTTATGAGCTGAATTACAAACTCAGAACAAATTTATGATTGAAGGATTACCTCCGCACGGCTCTCAATATGGCAACATGGGTGCAACAGTTCACAACAACATTTTATTCCAGGTGAGCGTGCCCCGGACCCCTCTAGAAAACCAACACTAACTAGAAAATAAAAACTCAATTAGTCTACTGGATCAAACTAAAGACAGTACTAAGCTCCCTGCCAACGTGAGGAGGCGTCACCTTAAACAAAGCATGGATCTCTCGGAGCAATCAAGGTTTAAAACATGTTTTGAATAAAGATAGGAAAAAAGTACCATATTTCTTCCCCTGCGTTATGTGCCATGTGGTGTGTCAGATTTACCTTTTGTATACAAACAGAACCACTAAAGCCGGTTGTCTATGAGTAATTATGTGTAACTTCAGAGCCGACCTGTGCTGAAAGGTTTCTCTCCTGTGTGGATTCTCATGTGTCTCTTAAAATTTGAGCCCCGGTTAAACGATTTCTCACAAACTGAGCAGCTGAAAGCTTTCTCTCCTGTGTGGATTCTTATGTGTCTCTTTAAAATTGAACCCTGGTTAAAAGATTTCTTACAGACTGAGCAGCTGAAAGACTTCTCTCCTGTGTGGATTCTCATGTGTCTCTTTAAAGCCGAGCAGTGGTTAAAAGATTTCTTACAGACCGAGCAGCTGAAAGGTTTCTCTCCTGTGTGGATTCTCATGTGTGTCTGTAAATGTGGGTGCTGGTTAAAAGATTTCTGACAAACTGAGCAGCTGAAAGGTTTCTCTCCTGTGTGGATTCTCATGTGTATCTGTAAAGTTGAGCAGTGGTTAAAAGATTTCTTACAGACCGAGCAGCTGAAAGGTTTCTCTCCTGTGTGGATTTTCATGTGTGTATTTAAATTTGAACAGCGGTTAAAAGATTTATTGCAAACTGAGCAGCTGAAAGGTTTCTCTCCTGTGTGGATTCTCATGTGTGTCTTTAAATTTGAACCCTGGTTAAAAGATTCCGTACAGACCAAGCAGCTGAAAGGTTTCTCTCCTGTGTGGGTTCTTATGTGTGTCTGTAAATGTGAACGCTGGTTAAAAGATTTCTCACATACTGAGCAGCTGAAAGGTTTCTCTCTTGTGTGGATTCTCATGTGTTTCTGTAAATGTGAACGCTGGTTAAAAGATTTCTCACATACTGAGCAGCTGAAAGGATTCTCTCTTGTGTGGATTCTCATGTGTTTCTGTAAATGTGAACGCTGGTTAAAAGATTTCTTACATACTGAGCAGCTGTAAGGTTTCTCTCCTGTGTGGCTTCTCATGTGTGTCTTCAGATCTCCTTTTGTGTCAGTTGTTTTCCCACACTCAGAGCATGTAAATAGTTTCTCACCAGCACTACATCTTGAATCACTGACATGGACTTCATCAGGTTTCAAAGAGTTTGAACCTGACTGAGGTTCTCTGGTCTCCTTCCAATCATCACTGACATCAGTGTCAGAAGATTCTCCACTCTTGTCATCAGCATCTGGTTCTGGTCCTCCACAGTCCTCTCCATCAGCTTCTGTTTCCATCTGTTCAGTTTGTCTTTGATGAAGCTGTGAGGACTGAGCTTCCTCATCTTCACTCTTCACAGGAGTGAATGAGAACTTGATACGAGCCTCCTCCAGACCTTGAAGCTGCTCTCCCTCCTGACTAGTCCAGAATTCCTCCTCTTTAATGTGTGGGGGCTCTGGGTACTCCTGTTCCTCTTTAATGTGTGGGGGCTCTGAGTCCCCCTGTTCCTCTTTAATGTGTGGGGGCTCTGGGTCCTCCTGGTCCAGACTGGAGCTCCACTCCTGCTGCTCAGGGGGATCCTCTTCTTTAACCACCAACAGCTGCTGGACGTCTGCAGGAAAACAGATGTCCAGCACACACACAGACGTTACAAAGAAATATTAGTATTGAGCAAATAGTCTCCTGTAGATACACTTTTTTTCCTGCCATCATTCCCTCTTACACTCCCTGTGCACAGTTACCAAACCAGTAGGAGCTCGCTCAAATTGTGGCAGCGGCAGCTAGCAGAGGCACTTCATGTTTTTCGTAATTTGACAATATGTGACAATGCATTAAGGTCCTTGAAGGTATGACTGTTGCTAGTTGTAAAAAAATGCCGAATTGTAATACTATGGCTACTCCTTTTAATTCAACTAAGCTAATATAGGCTAACATCAGTTGGCACTTGTTGCCATGGCAACGATAAACACTTTCATGCAGCGGACTGAAGGAATGCAAATTGTAATTAAAGCTGCAAGCAGCGATATATGGGCCCTCGCACCTTCCCGCGTCTCGGGGGTACTGGCGGGACGCCGGCAGACGCGGCCGCAAATGTCTTTGACCATCAGACAACGCATCTCGGAGTTCAACGTATTTTTCCAGCATGGACTGATGCTGGAAATGATATAGTGCAAATATTCCACCAGTTCCAGTATCCACTATGTTACATCAGCTTGTTGTTTAATGGCGAATCACGTACAATGGCCGCCACGCCACGGCTATGCCATTCCATCAAATGTAAAGCTTTGAGTAACTTCGAATTGCAAAGGTCTTTAGATTGTAATGACCAAATTTGGAGTGGATCTGACAAAGTCCCCAGGAGGAGTTCGTTAAAGTATAGTGACTAGAAATCAAGGGGAAATTCACACAACTCTAAATGGCCGACTTCCGGTTGGTTTTAGAGCATGGTCCCAAGAGACTTTTTTTTTTAAGTCTCCATGTGATACATACAATATTTGTAGGGGACGCTAACGAGGCAATTTTCAATGGTCAAGCCAAAAAGCCATATGAAATATTTATTTACATTACCTATGACACCTGTGCAAAGTTCCAATGCTTGCTGAGCATCCTAAGCCACAGAAAAATAAGCTTCATTTTTCATGGTGAATGACGCGTTGCCACAGCAATGGGCGCCACATAAAATGGTCGTTCAATGTCACTAGACCATTTCAGTAACTTTTCATCATTAATATCCTTAGATAATCTTGACCAAATTTGAAGTTGATCACATGAATTCTGTGGGAGGAGTTTGTTAAAATACAACGTCTGAAAACGATGAAAATTGCCAAAAAAGCCAAAAATGGCTTAACTACTGTATCGCTCCCTAGTGGTTGAATGGAATGAAAATTGTAGGGTACGTAACAATATACGATGTGCACATATGAGACAAATGTCGCGATTATAGGTTAAATGGTTTTGAAGTTATGAGTATTGAAAAACAAACCCACGCCTTATGAAGTTCATTGGTCCATATCTTCAAAACATAAGGAGATATCAAACATCTTTTAATAAAATGTTATTATATAGATCCAATACTGATCCACGGGAAACTTAGTAGCAATCAGACTCAGCATGTAGGAGGAGGTTGCAAAAAATGGGTTTTTCACGAAATTCAAAATGGCGGAAAATTTTGGTAGGCGGAGCTTAGGGGTCCAACCGTTCGGTACGAGGCTCACGGTTCGGTACGCATGACGAACCGAACACTACGTTTGAATAATATTAGTGCATTTGGAAAATGCAGAAGCTTAAATTGTGGGAAATATTATGTTTTCGGTGGAGCCACTGTTCTCAAACTGGCAACCCACATGACGTAACAGACAGCGTGCTCTCTGACACGCCCACCACCAAAGAAAAATGTTCTACTCCAGTCAGGCACTTTTGCACTGTGAGACACGCTACATTAAGCTAGCTCGCTGCAGTATGGCTAGTAATAGACCAGAAATAGAAGATCCTTCAACGACCTGCAGGTCTGGTGTTTGGAGCCACTTTGGTTTCTCTGTGAACTATGAGGGCGAGTGGTGGATAAAAAAAACACTATGTTGCATTTGCTACAGGAGTGGCTACATCAGTGGGAATACCTCAAACATGTTAACCCATTTACGCCGACATCACCCCAGTGTGGCAGTGGGTGGAACTAAACGAAAACCTGGAACAGCACACACGCTTCAAACTCTCAGCCACTTCCTCTACCCTGTCTGGCAGCTCTCGCCCCAGCCGCAGAAGACCAGTGTCCCTCGGGGCTACTACAGCCACCAGCCCCGGACTTTCCATCGATTGTCCCTCATCCCGCTCTGCCCCCTCTTGTGTCCCCCACGGTCCCCGGCTGCCTGCCAGCAGCACATCACCACCACCGAGCCTGCCTGCTGAGTAACACGGCCACCTTCCCCCGTCTCCTGGTCAGCGCATACCTATTTTGCATTTGACTTCACGTATGAATCAGAATGCATTTAATATTATTATAAGTATGTATTTTAGAGTTGTAATAATAAAATATGATTATTATTTCAGAGCCTTCAACATCGGCTGCAGGACGTGGCCTCTATGGGTCCCAAACTCCTTCCTCTCCCTCCCACTGTAAATGCTTTAAATAATCTGAAAAAAACAAACTATTATAACATGATGGTGACATTAGCCATGATGAAGAGTAAACAAAACATGGTTATGCTTTTTCTGTTATTTATACAGCCTCCCAACCTGCAGAGACCCGACCTTCATCATCCAGCTCCTCGTCTGTTGGACCCACGATATACTTCATGTAAGCTTTCATTGTATGCCAACCCATGAAAATCTGATCATTGTCTTTAATTCAAAGTAAAAAAAAAAAAAATCTTTTAATAGGTCACCCTGACCCTCCCGAGAGCTCAGAGGGATTGGTGTCGTGGGTCCAGTGTGACAGCTGCCACACATGGTATCACACTGTGTGTGTGGGGCTGGGACGAGGAGCTGGATGATGAAGAGGATTATTTTAAATGCAATTTGTGTCCTGATTTTTAATAAAATTTTTGATTGGTTTGTTTTTAAATAAATGTTTGCATAGAACTTTTCAAATCATTTGCAGAAGTTATTTGTCTTTCACTTTAACAATGTAGCTTTTTAATCGTGAATACTTGTGTTTTTAGTTGTAATAGAACTCTTACTCTGCACTGTGTGTTATGACAGTAATTGTTATATACAATATGTGTACATAATTGTTAAATTCCATGCATCAGCTGGTGTTTTGCCAGTGATTGACATGAGAAGAGTTTAACAAAACATCCAGCAGGTGGTGGTATACACTCAAGCGGAAATTAAGGAGCTTTTATTGCTCAATTTGGAGTTGTTGAAGCGTGATATCTTATTGTGAAGGACAGAACTACGTTCCCGGATGTGTTGACAGCATTGATGGTCATTTTTGCGACCCTGTAACAAGCGAATATCCCCGAAAAAACAGCAGCACCCAGTGTTCACAACGAGGATAGAAGTCTGTACGGATTAGGCGAATAGCGGCGCACGGCTAATTCACCGGCGTTAGCATCGTTTTAACGACTCTAGTAAAGGCAAAGCTAACTTTAATAATTACAACAATATTTAGTTTGAAAGTTATAAAGTTAAACTTCAGTTTAACACCATTAAATCAACTGAAAACATAACACGATCATTTTTAATCAACATTTTAAGTGAATTGTATTGGAACATTAGCTAAAAACTGCCCGGTTCGGGGTACAACTCCGTTACATAGAAACGTTATCAGCCGGAGCATGAACAGAAGAAATAAAGTGACCCAACCTGCTCCGTGTAACCGCAGCTGAGGGTTGAAAACAGCGTCCAGGAGTTTCCGTTGTCGCTCGTTCTGCTCTTTTAAAACAGAAAGTTCCTCCTCGTACTCTGCTATCGTTCTTTCAAACAGACCAAATATCTCTTCATCAGCCGCAGTTAGTCGCTGGTTGAGTAAACATCTCAGCATTTGGACTTTAGACATTTTCACTAAACCACAGAGACGTTTCCTCCAGACAAACTCCGTTAAAAACGGTTTGCTCACTCTGAGCTGCGCTGTGTTGCTTATGTTCGGGTCCGTCTACTTCCTGGTAGCATGCTAACTTCATTAGCTCCGTATGACACCAGGAGACAATCCACCAACGACACACACTTTCTCTCCACACAAACTCCGTCAAAAACACCGTTTACTAGTGATGGTTCCTTCCGTGTCGAGGCTTCAAAGCATGTGTTGAGTAATCAGGAAGATTTTTGTGAGGCGCGTATAGAGGCTCGTGTTGATGACGTGTGTGTTGACGTTCGAAGCCTTGCAAACTGGCTGTACCACGTGACCGATTCAGGAAGTGGTTCGCGGGTTGGGTGAAATATATAAATGTATAATATATATATAATAATATATAAATATAAGGGTTAGGGTTAGTTAATATATAAATATTTAATATATATATATATATATATATATACTAATATACATATATATATATATATATATATATACTAATATACAAATATAAGGGTTAGGGTTAGTTAATATATAAATATTTAATATATATATAATAATATACAAATATAAGGCTTAGGGTTAGTTAGTATATAAATAAATAATCTATATATAATAATGATTTGGGAGAGTTTTAGACTTGCAGCTGCATCATTCCAAAGAAATAATAACAATAAAAGTGCTTGTTTTTCAGGCGAACCTGAAACTTTTCAATTTGAGCTGTGTGCCATCTTCATTTACTCTTAACCAGTAACATATACACTGATAGCTGGAACAATTTACTAACTGAATGCCTTTATTATTCAATCAAATATCAATTCAAACAATAAAAAGCAGTACTATCACATACATTTAACAAACTGTAGCCACAGGATGAAAACAGTGTGAATTAAGTACAAAACCACACTCTTAAAAAAATAATTTAAAGGGGCTGAATTACAAACTCAGAACAAATGTATGATTGAAGGATCGCCTCCGCACGGCTCTCAATATGGCAACAAGGGTGCAACAGTTCACACAACAACAACAGTGCTGACAGAGCTAAAAATGTTAAGCTTGGAACAGCGTTATCAGCTGTAAATAGACAATATTTGACAACAACAAAACAGGTAATTCAATCCAAGGTTACTTCATTTACTTATCTTAAACAATATTGATCTCAAGAGTATATAAGATTAGACATTAATCAACGAATGAAAAATAATTTAAAAATGATTAAATTAACACTTTAATAACAAGAGCACAAAGTTCTTCATAGCCTCTTGATTTTGGCCTCAAAATGCACCAGATTGATGCATTTAACTTGAAAATGTACAACATTTTCTTCCAGGTGATCGTGCCTCGAACCCCTCCAGCAAACTCGGAGCAATCAAGGTTTATTGTGTCACTAATAGCAAGCGGGGGCTAATTGTGTGAGGACAGGGTTTTGAGGGAAACAATTCAAAATCTGAACGTGGAATCAATAAGCAATGCTCTCAAATTAAAACATGCTTTTGAATAAAGATAAGAAAAAGCACCATATTTCTTCCCCTGCGTTATGTGCCATGTGGTGTGTCAGATTTACCTTTTGTATACAAACAGAACCGTTAAAAGTTTTCTTACAGAAACTACATAGAAACGTTATCAGCCGGA
>NW_022280476.1:0-31904 GCF_004355925.1 Anarrhichthys ocellatus
ATATATATAATTATTTATTTATAACTATATATCATTTCTCAGCAGGTGCTTCATGTCCCTCACTCCCTAACTGTCCGTGCTGGATCTGTCCCTGTTGTTTTAACCTTCTCCACCCGGCGTCCTCGCGAGGTTCAGGCACCCTGAAAATGCTGTCCGGAAAATGGATTTATTGTTTGCTAAATATTGTGGAATTGTAATTTTAGCCGGCTAATCCGCACATCGTTTAGCAATAGCATCTGACACAGAACGCATAAATACCTTCGGTTTTTCTCTCCGTGAAAGCAGTAGAAAGCTGTGAGTGGACAAAGGCACCAGGGCAATGGTCTTCAGTGGTTTTTGGACAGGTTTTATGAAATATTAGTACAAAAACATCGAAAATTATCCGTTTTAGAGCTACTGTCATGGTCGCCAAGTGCATCCTGTTTACAGCCGAGCTGTTTCCGGTAGAAGGGGGGTCAACCCACCTCGGGCCAGCGGTCAGACTTTCGGCCAATGTAATTTTACGCTCGGGGATACGCGGCACTTCTTGCAACTTTACTGGCTGAAAGTTCTGTTAATCAACACCCGCTTCGGCACCCGCCTTCCTGAGACTCTGACGCATCGAAGGCGGGCTCATTGACTGAAATCGACCGATGATAGGCTGAGCTACAGCCCCATACACACACATCAACTGAGAAAATCCTATAGATGACAGCCAGAAACAGGCTATGAGATGACCCTTGCTCTCAAAATGATTCCTAACAGCTGTATTTGGATGTATTGAATAATATGAGTGATAAAAAAAGTGAAATATATAGTTTTATAGTATATAAAAGTACAATGTAAGAGCTGCAACAGCTGGTTCGAAAATGACGACCTCGCGTGACCTCTCTGTACTAAAGCCTCTTATTCTTCACTTTATCCCAGCCAACCTTTATTCTACAACTACTGATCGGTTGTGCTATGATTTGGAAGAGTTTGAGCCAGCCAGCTGCATTATTTCAAAAACATAATATCAATAAAAGTGTTTTTTTTCAGGCGAACCTGAATATTTCCAATTTGAGCTGTGTAATATCTTCATGCACTATATTAACCAGCAACATATACACAATATTACCCACTGAACAATCTCACCAGTGTTGTGGTCTGATTATAGCATCAACAATTATTAAAATAGAACTTGTAGTTACAGAACTGTGGTCTCCTTAGTATGGGTATCATTTTCGAGCAGAGGGCTAAAAATAGGGCTAGGGGCTTAAGAGGAAAGCTAAATAAGTTATTAGCATGATGTCATCCAGCTAGCCAAACCTGTCTGGTGTACAGCTACTGGAGAAGCTTCGCATGTACTGCTTCCCTTTCCCGCTAGTCTGCTGTCTGATTGTGCAGTTTCTCCGCCACAGTTCTCCTCTCAAACGGCTCTTGGGGGAGCAGTGCTTGCGCTGGCGCTCGCGCTCACCTGTAGAGACTAGTCCGGACGGAAACGTGCAGCTGAATCTATTTGAGGACGCTGATTGGCTAAATTGTATATCTCTCATTTATAACTTTGATCAGCAATTGGCTAAACTGCTTCATAGACCCGCCTCTTTGGGGCAGATTGCATGCTGGGTGTGTGATTGTGTGTGTGTGTAGGGGTGCTGCCGGCTCGCAGATGGAAACCATGAGTGTGAATACAAATCGCGAGGAGTAGTGTAAATGTCAGTCAGTGATTATTGACTTTAAGTATTAGAGTAAATTTAACGTATTCTGTGAAGCATAGAATATAGTCGGGGTCGGAGATCTCAGAGCGAGGGCCAGTTGGTGATGGAGGTGGGCCGGTATTGGACCAGCTCAACCCCGTCGGCCTACCGGGGATTTCCCCATTATCCCCAATGGCCAGTCCGCCCCTGCTTGTAGTGCACACTACACTTGTAAGATTAGCTCTATGCTTACATATACACATTCATA
Organism: Anarrhichthys ocellatus; assembly: GCF_004355925.1. Taxonomy (NCBI): domain Eukaryota; kingdom Metazoa; phylum Chordata; class Actinopteri; order Perciformes; family Anarhichadidae; genus Anarrhichthys; species Anarrhichthys ocellatus. Next base: position 1,924 of record NW_022280476.1, read on the forward strand.
AACTTTATCACGACAGCTGAAATTCTCCTCGAGGTGTTTCTACATAATAATCTCTCCAGGGGCCTTTCATGTCACCCAGAATCCCCCATACATTTTGTATAAAACTAGATGAAAAATGTCTGATGAGAAGCTTTAAGAGAACCAAAGGGACTTCTCGGACGTGTGGGGGCACAGGACAGAAACCATGTCAGCACTTTCATTGTCATCTTAACAACTGACTCACTCAACAGTTATTGCAGCTTGCACATGTTTCTGATCATTGCCTGCAGGCAAGGCTTGTTTTGTTTTGTTTTTTTACCGCTACCAACAGAAAGCAGGTTCAGGCAAGGCATCGGCATAACTCGCCAAGTATGAGACCATTCAGATTTGACTGCAGTTCACACAAAAAAGGAAAGTAGCTCTTAATAAGAGTTCCAGGTGGATGAATTCTTGTCAGAGCCTGTCTTCATGCAGAGGTTCTTGCAGTGCACGGCAATAGCAGTGATTTGTAGAACGCACAAATCCATCTTTAACAGTCTTTTGTTGTTTTCTAATCAAAGTGGGAACAAATAATGCAAAATAGCCTAAGAGTGAAGTGTTTGTGCATGTTTGCGTGGGCGTGAGTGTGTGCATGGATGTGGGAGAAGGGTGTGGAGGCATAAATCAGAAATAAGAGAGGTTGATTCCAAACCACTGGAATATGTCATAAAGTGCAGCAGATCAAACAGGTTGTGTGGAGAGGAAAGCTACAACAGGGCACCCAAAGCTTCACTGTCACAGTGGGACTCTCAGACACCCATACAGGTGTAAACAAAAAAGTAACTCGCTGTGTGAACAATTGACCTCCAACTGATTTGATTTCACTGCAATGGCTGAAGATTAACTTGCATGGCGAAGTCAAAGCCGGATCCAGATAAAAATGTTTTTTCTGCAAACCTCGGGATACGTTGAAATGTTACAGAGCCCCGGAAGGGACGTGAAAGGGGGAGGTTAAAACAAGAACGAAATATGTACCTTCGTGAGATCTCACAAAAGATGTCAGGCCTGAAGAAGAAGAGACAGCAAGGTCCTGGGTTACAGATGCTGCTACTCTTATTTGATGGGTCTGCAGCTCTGCAATCTGCACGTTGATTTTTGAAATAAAACGACTGTGAAGTGTTGAGCCTAATTTTGAGGGTAGTTGTTTTAGTAGGTAGTTATACCTGTTTTATACCTAGTCCCCCTAGCAATCCAAATACATTGGACACATTTAGATCAAATAGGGTGATTATATTTATAGTTAGGTCACAATTAGGTTCTGTGTAGTCAATGATAGTCTTACAACCCATATGCTTGGGCAGATACTTGGTCTCTTCCCTGTTGATGCTCTCTACCAGACCGATACTGCACGCACTTTCACTTTTTGCTTGTTTCTGGGAATTTTTCCTTTAGTTCGGAAATTCAGGGTGTGAAATGTATGTTCAGTTGTGTTCAGATGAGTCGATAAACATGGACAATGTCCGTTTAAAAACCCAGTCATTAAAGTTGTATTAAATGCGCTGTGAGTCTTACACATGAGGCAACGTTGCTGTGTTCATGGTAGTTAACCTTCTTAATTCTTCTGAAGGTGTGGCTACCATCATAATCTTCCCTTTATATGGTGGAGAGAATTCCCCTCTGGCTTGATGGACTCGATCCACTAACACTCCCTTGTAGTGGCTTTTGTAGAGCAAGGTTATTAAAAAAGGCTGTGTCTGTGTGTGTGTGTGTGTGTGTGTGTGTGTGTGTGTGTGTGTGTGTGTGTGTGTGTGTGTGTGTGTGTGTGTGTGTGTGTGTGAAAGAGGGAGTAGTAGAACTGAGGGCAGTAGCCAGCACCACGCCTTAATCATAGAATGTAACTGTAGCACTGACTGTTAAGGGCTCAGCTTCACTTTACTTACACAGTCTGTCCAGATCAAATCGGGGACGGAGAGCTCAAGCACATTTATCTTAGAAATTTGTATTTATGTTGCTAGACTAAGGTGGTTCAGAGAATGACCAAATACAAAGTTGATGTAAAATTCACTTTTAAATAACAATTTTACATGAGTTTTTTCAGTCTAAAATAAGTGTGTGCAGTGTTACAACTGGTCGTACTCATAGGCAACTGCTGCAAACCATGTTTATTGCATAGAGGAGACAAACTGACCTTTATAACATTTCCCCTACAGAAATGGTACAATAGAAATGAACAATTGAACCTATGCTAATGCTGCGTTCACACCAAACGCATCGCGAATTATTCGCGCGAGTAGATTACATATAAAGTCTATGCACAGACGCAATGAGACTGGCACGGTGCGAATTTGCGATGGCGCGGCGCGATTGACGCAAATTCGCGTCCAACGCCAAATCGCCCCAAACGCGTGAGTTGAAATTTTTCAACTTCGGCGAAATATTCCCATTACGCCCCGGCGCGATAGCCTATCAGCATTTCTCCTGTCATCACTGACTTCCTGCCGTTGTTGAATCAGGAAATAAATGCTGTAGCCGTCTGTGTTCACCCAGAGCTCTACGATACCTCATATCAATAGAGACTGGACCAAACTGTGTATAAATGTGTGTGTGTAAACCATATGGTACAAACAATGAATAGACGCTGCCGTATTTAGGTCTACATGACGTTATTCTGAGTGTTGGTGGAGCTGCTACAATGTTAGCATAGCCTAGCACCGATCCATCTGAGCTCCATTGAGAAGACAAGTAGCCTACAAATCGGCATCATTACGTAGTTATTTCGGAGTCCCTTTTTGTCGGTTTATTGCCGTTAAATCACAGCCAAATCAGTTTATTTTGTGTTCATACAGCTGTAGTAAACAGCGACGTGTGGCTTGCTAGACACAGTGAATACACCTCGATAACATCCACGGTGCTCTTCTGGACAATATTATGAACCCAGACATGACGGCGTTTAGTTTCCCGGGATATCTGTGACTTCCACAACACGTACTAAGCAGAAATAGAGGTTATTTTTTCCATGATTAATGGCGGACAGTTGAACGGCTTTCAGGGCGATAAGCCACGCCCCCTCTCCGGCGCAATTCGCGTGATTCGTGCAAATGAACACAAATGGTCCCCGGCGAGACCGGCGGCGCGAATGGCGCGAATGGCGCGAATGGCGCGAATGACGCGAATACGCGGCGCAAATTCATCTCGCCGCAGACAGGCCAATCATAGCGTAGCATCGGCTAGTCAATTGGCCCCATATGTGAAAGCATTTTATTAGTAGAAGATTCATTGGAGATAAAACAAAATTCGGCTTTGTCACAAATTAGGTAATCTACAATACTAGATGTTAACAAAGCTATTTCCCCAGTCAGTTTAGAGGTTCTGTTTTATCAGCCATTCACAGTCAGCTGATCTGTCAGCTGTGAACTGAAACTGGTCGCACCCACACAATTACATTATCAATGCACACCAACGAAGCCTTAATGCACTGCACAACCAGTGCACTATAAGAACTATAGTGGTACAAACTGGCAATTGCCAAAATTATTTTTACAAAAAGAATAGCTATATTGAAAGGTCTAATAAACTGCAGGTGATTCTGGCATCATAAAACGAAACAGTCAACAGAATATCTACAAGATCAAATGCAACATCATGTCACTCCAGCAGGCCTCACTGCTTAGCAGCAGATTATTCAGGTGTCCCGTCTCCTTAGGACTTCACCTTCTTTTCATGTTTCTCCACACAGGTAAGGGTTGATTGTTGTTGGCACTTATTAATGCACGTCCCATTCCTCCGTTTTGGCAATAGGTAGTTGCTTGAAGATATTCAACTGAGTATCGTACAATGAGCTTTGGCTTACATTAAGAAGCCCTGGTGCACTTGTAATTGAATATAACTCTAAATAAACCCAACACAATACGAGAGAAACCTTTCCAACAGATTATGAGTGTAAAACAAAGTGAGACGTGACATTGTGTTCTACAAAGTGTATCTCAATGGGCTTGACTCGTCGACTTGACCACTGAGGTGTGGCACATTGTGCCAAGTCAGACACCAGATACAGTGTCTGTTACAAATTACAACCCTCTATGATACAAGCACTGTACCAATTGGCATGAAGAGCAAGTATTGCACTCAGAAACCACTCATCCTCGTTTAATTACACTGTGTTCTCTGCAGTTCCCCTTGCCAAGTTTCAGTAGAGTAAACTCCCATCTCAAGGCTGGTTCTCACAGAGAAAAGGAGCTTGTGAACATTCCATGACATGCGCTGACTAGAATGCCTGAAATGTCACCTGTAATGTCATGTGAGATCAAATACAATCCTGTAGCAGATTTGTGGGTGGTACTGCCTAAAAGGAAAGGTTAATAAGCTTACATTTTATAATCTAATGTCTTTCCGTGGTATGCATTGGTGATGGTTATTGTGATGGCTGCTGAGTTTTTCTGCAAAGGTTAAACATGTAATTGTTGAGGCCCTCATTTTAACACATCAATTATTGTTTTTGCAGCAGGGATATGTTCAACATAGGGCTACTATATATGCAGACCAAATATGCAAACATTTTTATCGCTTTATATTGTTTACACTTCTACATCAAATCCTATGTGCTTGAAGTTGTGGACAAATGAATCGTCAGAGTAAAGGCCTTTGTACACCAATTCCATTTTTTACATTTATGTTTTGTAAATCAAATAGTTATGCACAGAAACAGAGTCCAACGCATTTTATCATCCTTTTTGTTCGCAATACGAAACAAAATGGAGTTGTGAAGCAATGAGGATGGATCTTCCCAAACTAAAGTGGTGGGAGTCAATGGCCCCTTCCCCACTTTGTTTGGTGATCAGTTCCGACTATCCATCTGGAGTTGAAGTGAGTTGGCTAATGCGGAAAAAGGCATAAAATAAAACCTGTTCCGAGAATTTTAATGACCGATGAAAGTTTTGGTGTCGGTGTGTAAGCGGTATTGACACGTGAGGTCATATTTATTCTTAACCATGGGACAAATTTGGACAAAAAATACATGTCCCCATTCACCTCTGTTTTAAGACATTTTTCGTGCTCTGTATGAGCTCTACTCGATGTGCATCTATTGAGTTCCCTGCAGGGAACCTCCTGCAAAACCAGTTTCCTCTGAAGGGTTAATAAGGTGTTCATTCTCTTCATGTTAATACTAAATCTAAAACAACTTTTACTTTTGGTGCCATTGTTTGAGGAAGTGAAAGTGAACCCCCAACCACAAAAAAGTCAACACCACCAACTATTTCTTGAATTGAATTCAGCTTTATTTTTATAGTCCAACGTGTCATGTTTATGTCACTGAGTCTAACTCCATAAAAAGTCCCAGATTATATTCATCAAACATGCTTTGATACCCCATATGTTCTGTTCTCTGATACAGATATTCCAAACTCCGTGAAGAATTCTGTCAATGTAATGTTTTCATGCTTCTTGACATATGTATACGAGAGAGTATGAGGTAATGCAACTCATTTTGAGTATGGAACAATGTGTAGGAATCTCTGGACTAATGCATTGAGACAATGTGTTTACATGCATTCATTCAAACATATGCTTTGACAACAGCTGGTCACTTGTTCCACAACTTCAGTGAGATTTTATCAATAGAAACTTCATTGATAACACCTTCATATTTATTGACCTTGCAAGATGTGGAGAAGTAGAAACTGGTGGATCAGTGAGTATACAGGTCCCAAACCTTGCAGGACACCCCAAGCAAAACTAGTAAAAATGTCTTTGCAAACAAGTCTTCATCCACAATCTCAACCACGGCTCTGCTGCCATTCTTCTGCGAGCACCTAGGTGTTGTCGAGCCCCGATCGCTTTACAGGGGTGGCACTGTTACCTGTCTGACAGGCTGAGCTGCTCCAAGCCAATCCACCTGCCTGCAAGTCCCCCTTCCAGGATACAGGTAATTGGAGGAGGGTTGAGGGGCGGGTGCAGAGAAGGTGGAGCTCACTGGGACCTCCTCCACAGTTGAAGGCAGATAAAAATCCATCACGGACAGGGAGAAGATACTTAGAGGGACTTGACTCTCCTCTTCGTGTGCTCTGCCAAACCTCTCTTTCTGCTCCCCTTTTTCTCTGTGAATCCTTCCCTTTCAGAGGAACTAAAACCAGCCATGGCGAGAAATTACAGTGCAAATTCCATGAGGAGCATGAGTACCTACGGCAGCGGCGGCGGTGGTGGCGGTGGTGGTGGTGGTGTTAACCGATCGTATACCACAAGATCGATGATTTCCAACAAATCTCAAAGGGCGTCAACCGGCATGTCAATGGGTGGTGGTGGAGGTGGTGGTGGTTTTGGTGGTGGAGGTGGTGGTTTTGGTATTGGTTTTCGGAGTGGAGGTGGTTTTGGAGGTGGAGGTGGTAGTTTTCGGAGTGGAGGTGGTTTTGGAGGTGGTGGTGGTGGTGGAGGTGGAGGCAGTGTTTTAGGCTTCAGCTACGGTGGTGCTTTTGGCGGTGGTGGAGGAGGCGGTGGAGGCATGCCGAACATCACAGCTGTCCAGTGCAACCAGCAGCTGCTGGCCCCAATGAATGTTAACATCGACCCCAACATCCAGACCGTCCGGACCCAAGAGAAAGAGCAGATCAAGACTCTAAACAACCGCTTCGCCAGCTTCATTGACAAGGTGAGCTGCCCTTTGTACAACGCCATTAGAAAAGAACGCTGAAAAGCTGCATTTACATTGACCATGAAATGTCATAAATATGTTTTGAATGTGACAACTGTAATTTGGTTGAACAACAGATGTTGATTATCTGATGCACTGCACAGTGCCCACAGTAGAGAGCGACAGCACAGCGGATTACGTCTGGAGCAACCCTGCCCCGAGGGGCATTTTAATATGGCAGCTGCCAGCACTGCTGCATACAAGAACCTTTTGTGTGGGTAAGTCACACACAGGTGTGGCTCAATGGATCACCTGAGGAATGTAAAACAAAGACGACAAACGTCTTTTATCGCCTCACAGTGAGCGTGTCTAATCATGAAGAAAAGCGACTTCTTTGCCTTTTTTATTTGCAGTTTGCTGAAAGTGATGAAGTGAAAACAGGCGTTGCCAAGCACAGAAATATATCGATGTGGAATATGTAATCTGATTAATGTGGTCTTGCCATCAAAGCGTTACTTTCCGCCAAGTGAAAGTGGATCTAAACATGAAACGATTTCCCCATTTTAGGTCCGCTTCCTGGAGCAGCAGAACAAGATGCTGGAGACCAAGTGGAGCCTGCTGCAGGAGCAGACCACCTCCCGCTCCAACATTGACGCCATGTTCGAGGCCTACATCGCCAACCTGCGCAGGCAGCTGGATGGACTCGGCAATGAGAAGATGAAGCTGGAGGGAGAGCTGAGGAACATGCAGGGCATGGTGGAGGACTTCAAAAACAAGTGAGTTAACACCTGCACAACCTTTTCGAAAAGCAACAGCCGAACTGCAGCGGTTGATGCCCGCAGTCTCTTTGTCCATCAGCTAACTTTTTCCATTGTTTTTGTGTCAGATATGAAGAAGAAATCAACAGGCGTGCCGGCGTGGAGAATGAGTTTGTTCTCCTCAAGAAGGTGAGAGTTGAGCTCCACCATGTTATTAACTGCAGTGGAATAAGTTATTGCCTTTTCCTCTGACCAGTCACCAATACCGACCGCTTCCTTGTCCTCTGCTTGCAGGATGTAGATGGTGCCTACATGAACAAGGTTGAGCTGGAGGCCAAGGTTGACTCCCTTCAGGATGAGATTAACTTCCTCAGAGCTGTCTACGACGCGGTAAGAAAAAGTTGCCACACCACAGTCCTATTATGTCTGTTTCTTTGCTCTTAGTTATTTTTTAGAAGCCATTGAATGGCACAGGTGGGCACAGATACAGAAGAGAAATAGATGTCGTACTGCCTTTACTCTCTAACCTTCTAATTTAATTTTTTTAAGTGACATATATCTTTTGTGCAGGAACTGCGTGAGCTCCAGGGACAGATCAAGGACACCTCAGTCATCGTGGAGATGGACAACAGCCGCAACCTGGACATGGACTCCATTGTGGCCGAAGTCAGGGCTCAGTATGAGGCCATCGCCGCATCCAACCGTAGAGACACTGAACAGTGGTATCAGCAGAAGGTCAGTAGAGAGAGAAAGTAATCTCAACAACAACTCCAGTATGAAACACATCCTGCTAGACAAGTCTGTGTAGAGTCTCTAATAACAACATATATATGTTTTTTTTTTTTCAGTACCAGGAGATGGAGGTGAATGCAGGCCAGGCCGGAAATGACCTCCGCAGCTCCAAGACTGAGATAGCTGAGCTCAACCGCATGATTAGTCGCCTCCAGAATGAGATTGAGTCAGTCAAGGGACAGGTTAGCTAAAAGTTACATACATTTATTTGTTATTTAAAAAAAACAAATGGTGACGATGTAGAAGGGTTTTTGGATGACAAATATCGCTTCTGCTAACTTTTAAACCTCGCAGCGCGCCAACCTGGAGGCCCAGATCGCTGAGGCCGAGGAGCGCGGTGAGCTGGCCGTGAAGGACGCCAAGGCCCGCATCAGGGACCTGGAAGAAGCCCTGCAGAGAGCCAAACAGGACATGACCCGCCAAGTCCGCGAGTACCAGGACCTGATGAACATCAAGCTGGCTCTGGACATTGAGATCGCCACCTACAGGAAACTGCTGGAGGGAGAGGAGGACAGGTAAAACCGTAGCTGCTTGGAACTCACATGACGTCTCGTCTTCTGAAACACTAAGAGACTGCAATGCATCACATTGGGCAGGCAGCAACATCAGCAGCTAATATGGATCCTTTGTGTATCTCTTTGCAGAATCACCTCTGGCGGTGGAACTGCAACCATCCACATACAGAGCTCTAGCTCTAGCTCCGGTATGTATCAACATATATCTTTACAATTCACGTCATTTGTAAGCCAGTGCATGAAAATGTAAAAGTAGAAATGAGAAAGCTATCAGTTTGGCTGATAATTGAAACTTTAATTGAAACTCAAATTCCTCATCTGAAAATGTTTTATTCTCATCACCAGGTGGAGGCGGCTATGGTGTAGGCGGCGGAGGCGGCTATGGTGTAGGCGGCGGAGGCGGCTATGGTGTAGGCGGCGGAGGCGGCGGAGGCAGCTTTGGTGGCAGCGGCTTTGGTGGTGGCAGCAGCTTTGGCGGAGGTTATAGCGCCAGTAGCGGAGGAGGTCGCGGCAGCAGCTATAGCAGCAGTGGCGGCGGCGGCGGCGGCGGCGGCATCATCAAAATGAGCAGCACCAGCAGCTCATCGTCCCGCCGTAATTATTAAAAACAGCAGCCATCTTTCTCTCCATTCTTCGTCTTCTACCCTCATTTTCTCCTCCTCCTCATGTTCCCCTCTCCCTGGCAACCACTCATAAAAGCCTCCAAATATCCCCATCACCTCACTCCCTGGAGACACGGCAGCCTCAGAAACATCCACATTTGACCATTATTAGCAGGCAGATCCATGTAATGGAACATCTGTTTTTTTTACTGTGTTGCTACTCCCTCTGGCACCACATATTTACAGAGAGTCAAGTCGAGGCAGAGTAATTAGTGGACCAGAAACAAAGAGCAGCAGAAACATGAGTCAGCCCTCTCTTCCTTAGATCAGTCAGCCTGGCTGTCTTTTGGTTGCTGGATCCGCTGTCATGCAGACAAGAGGATACTTGTAGTGCCGTGACAGAGAATCCTCAAAAGGCAACAATACTTGCACACAAAATGTCAACAGCAGTTCTTACATTTGCACAGAAGGAGGTCAGGATGTTTATGTTCTTGCATTCATGAAGCACACATGACATAACTCCTCTTTTCTGCAAAGTCTCTTCAGTTGTCTTACATCTGTCATTTTGTTGTGTATTTTGATATCACATAAGCAGCCACATATAACACTTTCATAGTTGTTTGTTTGGGATCCTCTTTTCCTTCTCCTGTTCTGAGAGAAAATACTTTCCACTCTGAATGAAAAAGAAACCTGGATTAGGCTGACTGGGAGAACCAGATTCATTGTGAAATTTGTAACACCAAAAGGTCTGGAATAAATCTGATTTCATAATCATTTTGGCAGTTTGGTTTCCTCTTTTTGATTTTTGGTGTACTCAATACAAATAGTTTGGGTTTATGACAACGGTTGGCTTAGGCCTGGCATCAGATTCAGCTTTATTACCAAGTATGTGTACAATTACAAGGAATTTGACACTGCGTCTGTGTTGCTCTCAATGTACATGCACAGAAATATAAAAACTGCTAAAAAACAAAGATAACAAAGCTGAGCAAGAGTTAACATAAACATTTAGCCATTACTGACAAGTAGTGAAAAAGAGAAGAAACATAATGTATAAATGGATACAAAAGTCTCTTTTTTATATATATACATATGTATTAAACAACAACAAACAATGGCGACATCCATATATTTAACACACTTAGATGTTCTGTTTGCTTGTTTGCACTGTGGTTGTATGTGCCTGATGCACATATGTCTTATATTTCTCATTCCTTATTTATTATTTACCGATATTCTCCACGTATATTGATTATGTATTGTAAAATTATGAAGATGATTTACATTTTGCATTGTCCTTTGTTGGCATTTGATGTTCTTTTGCTTCTATTTTTCTTATATCTTCGTAAGAGCAACTGTGACATAACAATTTTAGATTTTGGATTTTCCTTTCAAGAACAGGTCAAAACACATCCCCGTCCTCCACACAGAATCTTTGCTATGATATAGTGCTGCCCTCTAGTGATGATTCCATGACACCTTGTGCCTGTTGTGTTTTTAACCTCCATCCTTCTACCGTTCATCTGTAACATCATAATCGACAGCAACAAGTTATTTTCTACAACGTTTTATTTTGAAAACAATTGAGTGTGTTCCAGCAGTAAATATGATCGAAAAATAAAATCCCACATATAATTGCCGTCCATACCCTCTTTCATATCATGAATATGTTACACAAAAACAAACGCACAATTACTGTCCTTGTAAAGTAAGATACAATTTAACTAAGGAGATTTTCATCATAAGCCAGGATGATCTTTCTATTTTTCTTTCTAAACACACACACACACACACACACACACAGAGCGCACATCTTTGGTAATTGACTTGTCCCAACTGATATTTTCACACACATTTGTTTTACCATCTACTTTGCAGAAGTCAATCAAACACTTTGTAGAAAGCGAAAGTTTATCCTTGACTTTGGAAATTGATGTTTTATGAAATGATCTCAACGTTGGGTCCTTTCCATACTTTTTTCATAGCCTTGAACCTCGTCTCACTATCGCTAGATGGATCGATGATCTAACATTTCACAGAAATAAAGAAATGTGGAATGTTCTCCACATGAAAACCATGAGATGCAAGAGAAGTAAATGGACCTTGATCTAAGAAGTCAATATATTTGGCAGAAGACAGCATTTTATAATTCAGTGGTACAGTGTTTTTGACAGACTTCAACATGCAGGCCAACTGCTACTGCTGTCTGAATATCACAGAATAAAAACAAGCTTAATGAGAGCCTAACCTCTGTTTCATACTGTCCTCTACAGGCCACCGTACCAAGTACAGCAACCCTATGAAATGCATGTTAATCGTGATGCAATATCAGATGATTTTGATGTTGTTTTGTGTTCATTTGTCTGACAGTGTTGTTGGCCTTTAGAGAGGCGCCGGCCCATCACAGCGTCCTACATGGCTGTCTTACTGGGGTTGTCAGGGTCGAAGGTCATGATCTCCATGTGGATAAGACCTGATTGGATAAAAAACTAAGTAAGCAGTAGTTTAAATTTCCCATAAAAGCACTAAAACATAGATTTATTTTGAGGAAATATGGCACAGAGTCTCCTGAGCTTTCCCTTTTAATATACAGGGCATGGCAAAAACTTACTCTTCCACTCCCCGACGGCGAGCTCCAGGCTCTCGAAGGAGTCGTCGTAAGGCTCCGAGTCTGGCTCGCTCTCCGGGTCATGATATTCAGCCAGGAAAGGGTGCGACAGTCCCTGCTTCACTGTCAGCCTCGTCTCTGGGTCCAGCAGTAACATCCCCTCCAGAATGCCTACAGCTGGAAGCATCAAGATAGAAAACAATATGACACAGAAAATATGTATTTTTTTCAACCGTTACTTGGCTTGAATCTGAGGATCCCAGCTTTTTGACTCAAAAGTAATTTTTCAGTTAAATCTTTTCACTGACTAGAGTCATTAAAGGTCCACTGTGTAGGATGCAGTGCCATCTAGTGGCAAGGCTGCAGATTGCAACCGAATGAGAACCCCTCCTCTCCCCTTAGAGAAGCGCTGCCCGCTCCCTTTCGGTGACCACGGTGAATGGTAAATGGTCTTGATAGCTCTTTTCTAGTCTTCCGACCATTTAATGTGCGGTACACTACATGACAACATTCCCCCACACAATCATAAACTAATGCTCACTACCTCACACACCAAAAGCACAGCCTTTGGGAGCAATTTAGAGTTCGGTATCTTGCCCAATGACACCTCGAACCCCCGATCTTCCGATTAGCGGACGACCCAGACTCACAACCAGAGTCACCATGCAAAACCTATTGGGCTGTTCACACAGCAGCAATTTCTGCATCTCGTCTTTATTTATTAAGACTACTATAAACAATATAAATTGTATATTATATATAATATTAATTTTTACATTCAGGTAACATAAAAACACCAAAGGCTCTCCCTAGAGCCAGTGTTCGGTTTGTCCGTTCTGGGCTACTGTAGAAACGTGGCGGTGCGACATGACGGACTCGCTCGCTGTGTAGATATGAAGGACTCATTCTAAGGTAATGAAAACACAAGGGTTCTTAGTTTCAGGTGATTATGAAAACATAGTTATGAATATTATCTTCCATTTCTGCTAATAGATCCTCCTAATTCCTACATAACGGGCCTTTAAATGTTCTTATTGTTAAAAATCTATAATAAAGTATAATAAAGAATTTGCAACTACAATAAAGTTGCAGTTTGCATCCACGTCTGTCCAAAGTGTCATCACTTTGTCATTGTATCTCCTTAGACATTTGTACATCGACAATTGCAAAAATTAGCATATGAATTAATGAGTTATGGTCAAAGAAAATTCCGCTGAAGGCGTTCATGAGATATCATGAGGATGGAAAGGACGTGAGGTCAGTGACCTTTGCCTTTCCAAATCGAATCTGTTCGTCCTTCAGTCCAAGTGGACGTTTGTGCCAAATTTGTGGTATATTTCAATGAAAAAAAACAAAAATTTTACTTCAGTTTAAGTCGACAAACAGAGCCAGTTTAGCGCACCTTTTTCATCCATGGACGCAAACACTTCCTTGAAGTTTTTCTTCTTCTGCGGAGGAAGACCCAGCACGTACGACTGCGCCTGGAAAACAATTCAGTCCAAAGCACGAGCTTCAATAAATAACAGAACAGAACATGACACAAATAGTGAGGAGAGGCAAAATAAAACAAGGTACGTAGACAACACTTACATCCTTACTCTGCATCTTCTGTACCAGGGAGGAGTCTGGCGTTCCTGTCAGATGGAGGATCTTTTTCAGCTGGTCAATACCTGAACAGGCTGGTTCAGGAAGCCTCATAAATATATTAAAAATCATATTGTTGGTGGAGGGTAAGGATGGAAAGGCTCATATTGAATACAACAATAATCAAATATCTAGTTCATAAAATATGGAATATTAAGAGATACTCATCTAGTACTGTACTTCAACAAAGGTGGGGGGCAGTCGCCCCCTGCTGGTCAGTAGAGAGAATGCTGGTTTTAAGACACTTCCACATTGGCTTCACTCGGCAGAACCGGAGATTGCCGCCTGGTGAGGTCACAGTGAACTTTGACCACCGAATAAGTTCAACCTTGAGTCCAGGTGTTTGTGCAAAATTTAAATAAATTCTCCCCAAGGCTTTCCTGAGATAACAGAGAATGGACAGGACAGATGTAGTGCATGGACAACCTCTGCTGTCACAGAGGCAGAATGAAAATAGAGGGCAGATTTAAGGGCCGTGGGCCAGGATATCCTTTTATATAGGATATTACTTTTTTACTCCACAGTATGGGCCAAGCTTCAAGATCGACCAATAGCATAATTTACCGGAACCTTTCCTGGAAAAATCCTCACGTTTTTTTAAACTTCACATCTTTTAATAAAGGAGGAAAGTTACTGAGATAACCCTGATGATAAAATTATTTTCTTTGTTTTTTTCAACTGTTTTCATATTCAATTGGCAAGCAAATTTTGAGCAAACTTTTGAATTGTTGCAAAAAAAAAAGAAATTTCCATCAACTGGTTTGAAGTGAAACAAACTGTAAACAGAGTAGTAGAAGAAGTGAGGTCGCGAACCTCAGAATTTTGTTCCAGTCGAGCAAGTTTGAATTGTTCTTTCATGTCAGCTTAGTATCGTCCATGTTTCATGCTGGCCGGAGACGAAGACAAGCGTTCACGCGTTATGGGAATATCTGATAAGATTTCGAGCAGAAACAGCTGATCAGTCAGATTCTGATGTTTGTAATTGTGTGACTGTTTGTGAAACGTTGGAAATGGCGCACAAAAGAAAGGCGCATTTGCCGTGTTTCCATCAACGGGATTGGAGTTAAATGTGCGCCACATCAGAACTTATCCAGAACACTTTTTACACAATTGAATTGTAATGTGCAACTTCAAAATGCGAATAAAAATATGCAAATGAAAACACGGCTCAAGTAGTATTTCGCATGACCTTCACATGTAAAATCCTACAATGCTGCACCTGATTTCAAAAATGTTCTATATTTTGGGGGGCCCGGGGCAGTATGACTTGAGCGTACACAGCTTTATTACAACACCGCCAGCTGAATGTGTGAGGATACTGTCGTGTCCCGGGAAAAGCACCTGGCCAGTAATCATCTCAGCCAGGATGCAGGCGGCTGACCAGACATCCACTGTGAGCAGAGAGAATTTTAATAATAAAGAATGTAATACTTTGTCGTAGCTGCAATATTCCGTGATATTTTCAACAAACTGAAAACGACTTGCATGAAAGCGAGGTTACATTATTACCTGTTTGGCTGTAGTGCATCCAGTTGAATATGACCTCTGGTGCTCTGTACCAGCGCGTCACAACATAACCGGTCATTTCACTCTCCGTCTGTCGTGCCAGGCCAAAATCCAGGATCTGGGAACAGTTACAGTTTAGATTTCCATTTCTGTTGCATTTGATGTATCTCAGTTCAAGTGCATTGCAAGTCATGGATAGAAGATTAAAATTCTAAATAATCTTACATTTGTAGTCGGAATTCATCATCATCTTGACCTTAGGTATATCTTGTATTTCTTTTTTTTTTCTTTATTTTACCGTAAACGCTTTTACCTTAAACTTACCTTTAATTCACAGTTCTCATCCACAGCAAGGTTACCAGGCTTCAGATCCTAAAGTCCAACCACAAGCTTAAAATAATTAATAGCACAAAGTCTAAATACTCACTGAAATTAAAGAAAGTTAAAGCAATAGTTTGACATTTTGGGAAATACGCTCATTTGCTTTTTTTGCTGAGCGTTAGATGAAAACACTATAAACATTAATTTGCATGTTAAATGTGTTATACTAGTTAGCAGCCGCTTAGCTTAGCTTAGCATACAGAGAAACAAGGGGAAACAGTTAGGTAACAAAACTCACTCCAGAAGTCCTGTCCAGCCAACTAAGAACACACATCATGCAGCTACGTATATATGAGACATGTTTGGAGTTACTGGGAGACACATTTCCCCAGCAACCCAAGCTAGCAGGTCCCAGACCAGTTTGTCCACTGCAGACTTTAATTTCATATTAAACCTCCATCCAAGTCCCAGAAAGACAGCAAACGAGCCAACCCCTAAAATAAGACACCATTAGTGTCATAATTAATGTCATGACATCGTTTCAAAATGTAATCCCTTACTCTACTCTTTCAAAGACCGCATTGCTTAATCACGGGAAATCTGTACAAAATCATAAAATTGTGAAAAGCCAACTTGTGGTTCTTGTGGGGCATTATGGGTAGGATGGAGGGGTGGAGTGATTCCAGGAAGTTCCTAACTGTTCCCCCAAAAGGTGTGCTAAGCTAAACCAACTCCTTATAAATACTGTATGTATTTCAACTGGAAGGCCCACTGAGTAAATTGGTCGTTGTAGATTGTAAACTCAACATTCAAAGTTAGCCCCTCCTCCCCGGCACAACAAGGGAGCTAGCAGCTAGCGACCTGAGATGGCACCTTTCACTTAAACGCCTTTTTAAGCTACGGAGACCAAAACGGCAATTTTGTACCAGGCACTAAACATGTTTATTTCTACTATAAAGTTTGTAATTTTAACATTGCGGTCTCAACACATTGCCTCAAGTGGCAATTTGAGTAACTGCGATTTTTGGCACTTGAGTGTTGGCTTTTCTTTCTCAGCACACTCTCAGCCGCTTGGCAGATACAGACACCACCACACACTTCTAGTCAGTCATAAGTAATGATTGAGAGGGATTTTTACGAGTCTATACTTTGTTTTTTGGAGGAAAATCCTACTCATTGTGCCTTTAACTCTTGGCAAGAAAGCAAATGGGTATGATGTTGAATGTCAAAATGTCGAACTATTCATTTAAGTGTACAATTTAAAAATCACATTAATTATGAGTGGTAGTGTTTGAAAAAAGAAAGTAAATGGAACCAACCCGATGAACGATTCCTGCAGAATGAATATACTGCAAAGAAGAAAACAGATTTAAGCACACGGTATAAAACAGCACAAATGGACAAATTGCACACGCACAGAGTGTAGCAGAGCGGACCCACATGGATAATGGCCCTCTAAATGGCCCGGTGTGGACTTACGCATCACCAAGTGGATTGTGAGGGCTGTGTTTTGTGTATTTTCCAGCCCTCAGAGCAAATCCAGACTGCTCTCACGGCACAGAAGAGCGCTTAAACACACACACACACACACACAGATAAGAAGAGGAAAACATCTCGGGACCAAAGAACTTTGAAGCTTAATTCGAAGACAAAGGGGGCTTTTTACGAGAAGTTAGTCTTTCTCTCTGGTTTCCAACGTGCTTTCTCTTTCGTTTCCACTGGCCACTCGTAGTTACACATTGACTCGCGTTGCGTGGAAGGGCATAATTGAGGGTAAAGCAGTCAGTCAGTAAACTGAAAATGTTTTCCTTGATATGCCAGGAACACAGCTGACCTTGTGTATTTCAATGCATTCCTTCTGGAGTTGACAGGCTGCGACCTGCAGCACACAGCGGGGTGGTTTGCAGCAACATGTGAGGTCTGGGACCCTGGCCTGGCCTAAAAATGTAACTTTGGACCTCGCAGGTTGAGAGGTTTTTGTTCTTGGTGGGGCGTTCACTGTCAGGTGGATGTTGTACTATAGGCTGTCCTGGTGAAGAGGGAGCTCCAGGTTCTGGGATTATACTTTAGATGAGGGATCACCTATGATCATGGACTATGGGTTGTTACCAAAATGAATGACCAAAGCCTATGTAAGTGTTCAAAATGAGTTTGGTTTGCAGGCTGTCTGGTCTCTACTTTTGAAATAGATTGAAATAAGGAGCTAGCTATACCAGACAGAATAATGGGATGGAACTTTTAATTCACGGCTTTAGTTTTGATGGCATTTGAACTGCTGTCACTGCTTACATACTAGCCGACACTTTACAGTACACACACTTCAACTGTCCATGGTCTTTTGCCCACAACTGATATTTCATGTTTTCAGTGGATACACATCTATTTACACTTTAACTGCTTTCAGTGGCTTTACACATCAGTGATGACACTTCAGCTGATACTGCCAGCTCCAGGGTTTCGCCCGAAAAGTTGTTTGGCGTCGTGGCAAAGTATCTTTTCTGACGGGGGCCAGCGAAGGAACGATGGATTAAGCTAGGGCCCTATCATTTATGTGATGACAGAATCTCAAAAAATGTAGAATAGAAAAACTAGAGCACAGATTCCATGAGACGTATCAGTTGCCGACATTTTGGCTAGCGAGCTAAGGTTGATGGGTAACGTTAGCTTGTGATAAGTTGAATGAGGGTAAAGATCATCAGACCTTCTGTAAAGATGTCAGACCTGCTGGGTTACCTAACACATTGGCCAGAAAAGAAATGTTAGTGTTGTTCGTTTCCGAACAAAAAGAAACATTCCTTACAACATGTTTCATATCACCCTCGAATGACATTTGCAGAAACGCACATTGACATTTGGTCAGTGTGAAACGATTGATTAGGTTTAGTTGTCAAAACTAGTTGGTTTAAGGTTAGAAAAAAAATCACGGTTTCTGTTAAATAACGACGTACAAACGTAACGTAACAACCGCCCTGAGCAGACTTCCTCACAAGACCAGCGGCCTCCTGGGTGAAGAGACATACGCCTCCACTCCCACTTTGTATATTATTAATACACTGGCGGAACTCCTAAGCTCAAAATGTGATGTCAGTCCGTTCTTCTCAGTGCTTGAACTTCTTTTGAATTTTCAACTCCTATAAACACTTTCACTGCAACTGATCACTTTAGCGCTTAAACTTAAATTCACACTTCAACTATATTCAGTGCTCAGACTTAAACTGAAACTTATTATAAACAGTTTATTTCAGCACCCTTACTTTAACTTCCACTTCAAATTCTGTCACTGTGACTTCACTTTAACTGTAGCACAACTTCCACTTCAAGTCATTTCAACATTTCAACTATGTCTTAGGCTTTTTGCTGCGAGCAAGCCTATTGTTTTGTTTTACTGCCTATAGTCTGTAGTATTTCCAGGAAATTAATGTTTAACAATCAAGTAAATAAATAAATATACACTTACTTTGAGTCCTCTCAGCAGCTGGTAGAACAGGTATGTGATGATGCAATCAGTTAATCTCCGCTTCTTCATAATGTGGCCCAGATCCTGGGCTACTAATGGCATTACCATGTAACTGGGGAGAGAGAGGGAAGGAAAGCATTGAAAGACAAAATTAACAAATAGGTAAGGGGACATAAAGTGGGCCTGAATACTGTCCATGACAACAGTACATCGTCATGTTGAGGAAATGCACAAACCAACCAAAGCAAACGTGAATAAGCTTGGTCTCACACATCCTTGCTTGAACTTTTCAAACATGCGCACACATGCACACGGGGTTCTCAACAGGCTGCGACAGCGAGCAGAAGAATGTGCTTCCCGAATCCCGACTCACAAGGTTTGGAATTTCTCCAGCGAGGGGTCCGGTGTGAAGACGTCGAGGAGGCAGATCACCTTT
Organism: Anarrhichthys ocellatus; assembly: GCF_004355925.1. NCBI lineage: Eukaryota > Metazoa > Chordata > Actinopteri > Perciformes > Anarhichadidae > Anarrhichthys > Anarrhichthys ocellatus. Next base: position 21,146 of record NW_022280476.1, read on the forward strand.
AAGAAAAAAACCAGTGATACCATATGTCTGTTATTACACAAATCTATAGAAAGGCTTGCACACATTAGTCAAGAGTTCCCATCCAGTGCAGAGTTCGTAACATTGCACAACCCTGGAGTAACACCTGGTGTAAATGTCATGTTTACAGTGCTGATGTTTTCGTGGCTCCTGCAGCTCTGTTTCTAAGGTATCACAGTCACTTTTATGTTTCTGTCATGTATTATCCAGAGATTGCTTGTAAAGAATTCATGCATCCGGGCACTGATGCCATCGTTCTTGAAATTTCTGTTTTTGAAGTTTGGGCTCATGCATGCAACGGTTCTGAAAATTGATGCTAATGCTGAAGTGCCTAAAACTTGAATTCTCACTCATGGCCAGCAGGGGGACAACTCCTCTGGTTGTATAGAAGTCTATGAGAAAATGACTCTACTTCTCTCTTGATTTATTACCTCAGTAAACATTGTAAACATGAGTTTATGGTCTCAATCTCTAGTCTTCTTCAATACAGCATGATGTTCATTTAGTAAATGATGGTCCATTTAGAGTCAAATAGACCATTAAGCAGGGTGTGCTTTAGGGCGGGGCTACCTGGTGATTGACAGGTCACTAACTTTAACCCTTCCGCAGTGTTTTCAGATAACGAAAGTTAATTTCCGGATCACCTGAAAATGCCTTTTTCCGTGTTTGGCTGTACTTGTGTCAATTCTGGTTCCGAAAAACCAAGATGGCCACGGCAAGAATACCGAATTTGTTATATACAATCAATGGAGTGTTGCTAAAAAGTTAGCTTCTCTATCTATTCTAAAAACAAACAAAAAAACTAAAACTGGTAACGCATGATACAAAATGAATCAAAATTCTCCACTTGATAAACAAAACACAAAACTTCCAAAACCCTTCCAAAGATTATCCCAGTAAAAGGAGGTCATGTAGTGCATAAAGTTCCTCAAAGGTTTTCAGCGAAAACACTGAATCATGAGGGTTCCAACAATACACAACACTCCCAGCTTGTCAGGGGGCATTAATGAGATTAAGGGCTCTTGTTGAATGGTCAACACAGTTTGCTTATCCTCCCTGGTTGAGTAAGGACTGAACAAATACAATAGGATCACAACTCCTTGTCTCAACAAAAAGAGTACCTTTGGCCGGCTATTGTACTGGATTGTATCACATCAATTAAATTCTCATGTTGTTGTGTCCAGCCACTAATTTAAGAAGAAACTCGAAGTTCCTACATTTTCATGCTGTATGTGTCGGAGCAGCCTGAGTTCCCTGTAGGCCCGTTTGGTGTGGATGAGGGACTGGAACGGACGATACAACTTCTTGATGGCCACCTTCTCCTTGGTCTTCTGGTCCATGGCAGAACTAAGAGAACACAGTGTAAAGGGCATGACACACACAGTGATTCATAATCCAGGGCTCCAAATAATAACCATCGGCATAGAGTAGTTTTTTGTTAATTTGTAAAAAAAATTGATGAATCGTTTCGTCTATAAAATGTCGGAAAATGCCCATCACAAACTCCCAGTGACCTCAAGATATTCAATTTTTGAATCATGTAAACAGAAAATAAATCTGCATAAAATCTGCACTTTTTTTTGCTAAATGACACAAATGATTAATCTGTTATCAAAACGTGTGCAATCATTCTCACTTCTCTGGCGGCTCCATTGATTGACTCGTCATTTCAGCTCCACTGTAATGGTGTAGAAATGAGTTCCCTTTCTATTTGTTTCCCATCAAGACATTTGAAGTTTCCGTTGTGGTTTATGGGGTGAAATAAAACACATCTTGGATGTGCTCTGGTGTCATTTGAAAAATGATTTGTGCTCCTTATATCTCTACTACATAGTAATATCTGAAATAAAACTTTCAAATGACTCAGGGCTGATGTCCCCTCTGTTATCTGGCAGCCCCCGTCCCTTAAAGTCAGTGATAAGATCTCCTCTGTCAGTGGCTTATCATTAGATAGAATGTCTGACGTATCCTGGATTCCTGGCTGGGTGTCTCCGCTTCGGTGGAGGAGATTCCTGTCGTATCGGAGGACCTGCATCGACTTGCTGACTTGCCTCGGGCGGACAATAGTGCTTCTGTTAGCAGATGTCAGGGTAATCTGGGACTCTCGGACTGTCTGGGAGCGGAATGCATACTTGAGGCTTAAATAGCCGACATGTAGAAAACCATGCGATGCCAAGTATTGAAACACTGATAGTGGACAACAAAAAGTGTTTGTACTGTAATAATGACTTATGTGTGTTGGAGGTGGGTCACTGCAACTTTAAATGCCTTATGTGTTTTATTATGTAAAGTAAAACATTTTAATGTCCATATGGGGGATAGTTATTATACCTATAGGATGGAATTCATTGTGAGTAACATTATTATTATATCCAGTATGTTATGACTTCAGTCATGGATGCTTATTAGACCAAAAGATTCAAGCACCTTGCACATTTCTGTCCACAAAAAAGTACTTTCTTTCCTTGTTAGAATAGCCGAAGTCATGCAGCCCCCCTCCTCCGGGCAAACTCACCAAACTGTCCCGTAAGCTCCGGAGCCGATCGGCCGCAGCGCCGCGTACCTCTCCGGGACGTCCCACGTCGTTTTCTGGACCTCCTGTCTGAGGAAGCCCGGTCTGACGGGGGAATCCTTCAGGGGAGACTCCATGGCGCTGGCTCGTTTCCCAGGGTATGGGTTTTCAAGCAATAGAAAGCGTTATATTTGTAAGAGCTTTGAGAGTTTCAACCTGGCAGGTGAGAGGGCTCGCGGTGTAAAAAAAACAAAAAACAAAAGGTAAGAAGGTAAGCGCTCGGAAACGCCCCCTGTTCCTCCACTGCCCTGCCCACTCGGGTCGTCACATGGTTGAGCTGTCATTCCCACACTGAGGACAGTGAAATGTATCTGCCGTCCGAAACATGCCGACAGATGTGCTGCGTTAAATAAACTCGAAGCCATTCGAATAGGGCATAAATAACAAGAATATATAGCGTGGCGCAAACACAACGCGTGCGGGAATTACAGTAATTCTACAAAAAGTGCAATATTGATGAGTGAGGAAAACAATTTTTTTATTGTGTGCTTTTGGTTACTGACTGAATCACCGGACTAGTTCATGGAAGAATAACACGGTTCAAAGCGGACTGCATGTTAATTATTTGATTTGTTCAAATAACTGTTATTCATTCTAAAATATGTATCTAAAACTTTTTGTTTGTGTTCATGATGTTCATATTTTTTGTTGAGGTTGTTGGGAATATGTAAATACAAGTATATGCTTATTTAGTCGGTTGCGTACATTATATCCTGTATTAATAAAGTGGCTTCAAGTGATCTGTTATGTTTTCAAAGGATCCTTTTGGGTGAACCAAACCGACCACAGACCAGCAGAGGGCAGACGCATGTCATTCTGGTGGGCTAGACAAGGAGGGGAGTCCCGACTCTTAAGTCATTGTTCATTTTCATCTCGGAGGATTTCAAAACCATGATTTAAATCATAAAATATATATATATATATATATATATATAGTATATATATATATATAGTATATGGGTATATTGACTATCAATCTATACAAAGAGTTGTTATCAGAACATACAGTGTGCTGTATATAATTGACTGGTATGGTCAAACAAACAAACAAACAAATCTATACTGGGGGCTGGGAATCAGAAATACTGTTAACCTGTCAGCGTGCACACATCCACATTACTATGTGGTGTTTGGTGGAAAAGCACTTTACAGTGTGAACAGGATCACTGAACCAACACATCATATTATATTTCAAATGAGTTTTAATTACGTTCATGTTTCCACAATCAATCCAGAGTGCCATTGGCAAACTGGGGCTTACTGTCTGAACCGGTCTCACCGCGCAAAACTACAGTGTCAAGCCGACAGAGGCATGGCGACACTTCTGAATAGCATTTTCAAAATAAAACTTTTATGGCGTAGTCCAGTACAGTAAGGATACAAATTGATGAAGACACAAACTGAGAGGACATACTTTAAAGCCAGAAGTATTGCAGAACTCAAACTTATTTTTGTAGGCTTCTTTACATGTGTTTGAGTTGTTGTTATCGGGGAATGATATGATGTACCCAGATTGGTTTACTTCACTAAAAATAGCAATACTACAATGTAGAAATACCTTGTCAGAATGTATTCTAAATTTTATGAGTGAAAGGTATTTTAAAGTAAAAAAGAAAAGAAAAAAAGGAACGTACTTATGTATTGCAAGGATCACTTAATGTTGCACTGATGTTGCAGCTGGTGAAGGTGGGGCTAATTGTAATCCATACTAATATTTAACAATTTATTAAAGGGGCAGTGTGTAGCATTTAAGGAGACATATTGGCAGCGATGGAATTCAATATTAATAAGTAGGCTGTGTTTTCTTCAGTGTATAAATCACCGGAAAATAATTGTTGTATTTTCGTAAGAATGACTTCTCTGTGGTCGCCATTTTGAAGCCTGAAAGTTTGGCATTTTGCCCGCGAATTATTTACCTCTCAGTTGCGCTTTAGGGCAGCCCTTAATTATATATACTTGTACTTTTACATATTTTCCTTTTCGGGCTTTATTTTGAAGGCGACCCAATGACATTTCCTGTCCCACCCTTTCTGACTCCGTGTATCTTGTCTCCGCTGTCCGCTGCCTCTCTGACTGTTGTTGAAGCCTCTCAGATGCTGAGACCTGCCCGTCCTGAGCGTGAGCTGCGGCCGAACAACCGACTCTGGTTCTGACACACACACACACACACACGCGCACGCACACACACACAGTTTGTGGACTCGGAGTTTGTTTCTACTTCTACAGCGGTGACTTCACATAACTGCGCCGCATTTTTTTTGAGGGAATAACCAAACAGTGTGTCGTGAAGTAACAAGCTGGACTTCATCAGGTACATCGTGCTCGTTGGCTAGCGTGGATGCGAGGCTCGGTTCCAATCAAGGCCATGGACGGCTGATTCACACGTCTCCACTGACCCAACAGGTACGTCCAATGCCATCATTTGTTCAAATGGAAAACAAAAAAACGAGAGGATGTTTGGTTCGCGGTAAAAAACAAAACAAAAACTCTTCAAAGCATCAGTTTTACTTGTTGAAGACAATAACTTAATGTCGGCTGGCTCGGCTCGCCGCTTGCTAGTATGCTGCAGGGTGTTACATTCAGAAGTCCCATTATCATCATGAAGTGTTTCATTAGTCTCAAAATGGAGGGTGCAGAAAGTGTGAAAGCACTTGTTTTTGTTTTTTACACCCAAACACCAGACGAGCATACACTCGGACTAGACTGTTCAATACAATGGGTATACATAGCTTTGGACTGTGGTGAGCACTGGGCTTCACGCCACACACGCATGCACGCACACTTGCATGCACGCATACATGTGCACTTGCACAAACATAGACGCACATGCACACAAACGCACATCACACACACACACCAACCATGCACACGCTCTTTTGTCAGCTGATGTAGGAATGTGTGTTAGCCAAATGCCTTGTTCACCTGCTAGCATTCTGCTGGACGGACACACACACACACACACGCGCAGCTGCCTGTTTATTGCTTCACTTATAAAACACAGAGGATGTGCTTTGACAATGTTCATTGAACTTGACACGAGTTCAGCGGCTTTTTAGATGTGTGATTAGTTTTCTGGAATTCCATGTCATTGGTGGGTTATGATGATGATGATGATGACGATGATGGGCAATGATGGAGTTGGGGCTCTTCGGTCACTCGTTTTAGTTGGCAAAGCATCGCAGCCGGTCACCCGTAGACGTTACCGATGTGTGGGTGCATGCTGGATTTTATTGCGGGAAAGAGACGGCGGCTTAGAATGTGATCAAAGCCTCTTCGAATATCAACTCCCCTTGTCGTGAAGCAGTCGCTGTTTGAGTGAAGGAGGCTTATGAGGCACATTTCATACACAACCTTTTGTCAAGATTCTTTCGGTTGTGTTAAAACCCTTAAACTTCATTCCACTCTTTTCTCTGCTTTTTGTGGATTTTTGTGCTCGGGGTCCCGGCATCCAGACGTCTTTGAATGACTGGCCATCTGCTTGCTAAGGGTCTGCTCCAGACACGCGGTATCACGTTACCCCCACTTGACTGTGTGTGTGTGTGTGTGTGTGTGTGTGTGTGTGTGGTGGTGGAGGGGGGGTTATGAAAGTGTTATGGCGTTAACAGAGACGACTGTGTGTGGAGAAGTTCGATTGTTCGCAGACGAACACAACTGAGCACATGAATAAATCATATTGTGTGTGAACTAAGTGAAATGCATCGTGTCTTTCCCAATCAGCTGGCAGAACGCAGCTTCCTTTCTTTATCCAATCACAGCAGCCACGTGACGTTAGTCATGTTCACTGTCCAGGACTTTACTTTACAACAGGGGCATTTCTAGGTTTCAAAGAAACGGGGTGCACATTTTTTTTTTGGGGCCGCGAAAATCCATTGTTTCAGACAGTTCATAGATTGGTTCAATGAGAAAGAGTATGATTTTGCTCTGTAGTTTTGCTTGCATTCAGTATATAATAACACACGAGACAGAATTTCAGGGTCATTGTGAAATTTGACAACACAAATATGAACTTTTCTCAAATAAAGAGAGAGAAATAATTTTCCTGCTTGTAAAGGAAAGACGGATAAACTAGCTTTTATATCCGCGTCACTCCCAAATCCTAATTCTTAAAGGGATAGCCACATTCTGTAACTACCTGTACTTACAATTTCACTCCATGCATCATTTACTTTGAGCTAAACTCCTTGGCTATAATCCTGGCTGTCGTTGACGAGAGGGATTACTTGGCAGAGTGAGAAAGCCAGCGCAGCAGCCTCCCCAAGGTCCTAGTGCCCGGGGTTTATATCGTTAAGTATGATGATAGGCTATTGGATTGTAATTTGAAGGGGGAGAAAACATACAAACCAGAACGCACACACATAACATGTTAGAGTTATAAATAACTTGTCCATGTGAGAAACAATCGTTTAATTTAATGACATCACCAAAATAAAAATAAAAAAAAGATTTTTTTTTTTTAAAGCCAATAATGCCAAATTATTTGGGGGGGCTGAAGAACATTTTAGGGGGGCTTCAGCCTCAACAACTGCGATTGGCCCGCTTGGTGGTCGCTCTTGGGCATGAAGGTGACCGTCGCTTGTTTTCCGTCCGTGCTCCAAACACGGTTCAGTTCTAAAAGTAAATGAGGTATTTTTCTGTAAAAGTGCAGCAATGCATTTCATCTTAAAGCTCTACAACATCTGTCTCTTTGCTAAAGAAAGATTATTTCCATGACACTTCCCCCCCCCCCAATTCGTTTCATCTGAATGCCACAGTTCCTCTGAGTTGATTGGAGGTTTATTCAGACCACCTGTCGGCTCCGAATGAGAGCAGCTCGGTGCATTTCCCCTCCTGACCAGTCAGGGAGTGACGGCGCTCTTTCTTTTAGGGCTTAAGAGAGGTGGGGACCCGCACACCCGGGGCATTCTGGTCCTTCCTCGACTTAATGCAGACCTCATTGCAGCAGAATCAGCCAGAAACTCTGCTCTTCAGGCCCCTTGAGACGTCTTTGCTGTGTTAACCTTTTTCTGCTTGAGTGTGAGGTTTGAAACTCAGCTGGAGTGAATATTAAAGAACACCTTTCCTCTCGATTTCCTGCATCAGAGCAGACATCCGTGCTATTCCTGCAAGAGTTTGTGTTTGTCTAACGATTACCTAACATGCAGGATTTATTTTGTTTCTTTTCATTGAAACCCCCTTTTGTACACATTTCCTTATTATCAAAGAGGCTTCTTATTAATTGTTTTTATTGAGGAGGCACTTGTGGGATTTGTTTCTTCAGGTAAATGTTTCTGTGTTATGTGGTGGGAACTGGTTCTCTGGCTTCTTCCCTGATCAGATGAACTCTGGGGAACCGTTACCGTCGCAACAGTAACCGTTGTCCAACATTCATTGCCTCCGACATCCAAAGCTGTGCGGCCAGCATGATTGCAGGCGCCGTTGTTAGAAGCACCCGAAGGAACTCAACACAGTGGCTTAGAAACCCCTCACCGTCGCATGAAGCTCTAGTGTAAATTCAGTCAGGAAGACTCTACTGTTGCATACTTAGGCCTGTAGTTTAGCCAATCATGATGTCAGCTGTTCTGATCAGCTGGTCACATGCATCCGATAGCACAGCTACACACCTACATTTTTGACCAATCATCTCGCTGCTGTCTTTAGATAATATTCTCTCTCTGCCTTTCATGCTGCTTTTACACGCACCCCTCCACCTCCCCATCGCCTCCCTTCACAGATTCACCAGCGTCCTCAGTCTATCTGATCTCAGCAGAATCATCAGCCTCCACCGGAGCAGCGAGGAGAAGCTCTGCTCCTGAAGGAACCTCCCGCCGGAGGTCAAACTACGGGTCGAAGGCTGTCAGCGAAGCCGGATCTGGGTCTGTCAGTGGTGGGCTGGACGCTGCTGGAGAGGTTTCTGGTGAGCCTGAATGATTTCACCAGAATCAGACCCGACAAGCATTATATATAACTACATAGAAAAAGCCAATGGTCTCGTTTATTCATGAAGGTCATATAGAGGCATCAGTATTATATTGAGACTGTTTCATAATCAGGTAAAAGTTCCTTACAGTAACTTTAAGTACAGCACTTGACTAATTGACTTTCTACCACTCGCCTGCAGGTACTTGTAGTCAGGGGCGGACTGGGGGAAAAAAGTGGCCCGGGAGTTTTACTGTCAGACCGGCCCACTCAATACACGGCGCGCTGCCCACTCAATGCATCGCACGTATCGGCCAGTCAGTGGCCTACTTGGAAAAATACCCATACACTTAACATTATTTTGGATGATTACAAAGAAATTATATCATATATGTTTTTTTTATAACATTTGGATCCACCAATTTGCCTGGATGGACACATGGAATAAAATGATACTGTCTATTGTAGCACTCCAAGGTAGGTATAGTTTGCAAGATGAATATGCTTAACTCTGGGCTAGTATCAGATGGTTATACGCAGTGGCGGCTGGTGCAACATGCTCTAGGTAGGGCTGTGCCACATCCAATCAATTTCAGCAAACCAGAATGATTGAATGCAAAAACATTAAGGTATCAAACACACATTACTACTTTGCAGTTAAATATTTAACTTTTATTCCAACATGAAAAAAGCAGTAAATAACACTTTGACAAACACGTCAGGACATCTTATTTGTGTCACCCACACAGGGAATTCAGTATAATATAATAATATATAAATCATATCATAATATGCTGTATAATTTAATAATATATATATAACATAATAATATATATATATCGTATAATAATATATATATCGTATAATATAATAATATATATCATATAATAATATATATATCGTATAATAATATAATAATATATATATCATATAATAATATTCACTATAATATAAAACACACACACACACACACACACACACACACACACACACACACATACACACATATATATATAATTATTTATTTATAACTATATATCATTTCTCAGCAGGTGCTTCATGTCCCTCACTCCCTAACTGTCCGTGCTGGATCTGTCCCTGTTGTTTTAACCTTCTCCACCCGGCGTCCTCGCGAGGTTCAGGCACCCTGAAAATGCTGTCCGGAAAATGGATTTATTGTTTGCTAAATATTGTGGAATTGTAATTTTAGCCGGCTAATCCGCACATCGTTTAGCAATAGCATCTGACACAGAACGCATAAATACCTTCGGTTTTTCTCTCCGTGAAAGCAGTAGAAAGCTGTGAGTGGACAAAGGCACCAGGGCAATGGTCTTCAGTGGTTTTTGGACAGGTTTTATGAAATATTAGTACAAAAACATCGAAAATTATCCGTTTTAGAGCTACTGTCATGGTCGCCAAGTGCATCCTGTTTACAGCCGAGCTGTTTCCGGTAGAAGGGGGGTCAACCCACCTCGGGCCAGCGGTCAGACTTTCGGCCAATGTAATTTTACGCTCGGGGATACGCGGCACTTCTTGCAACTTTACTGGCTGAAAGTTCTGTTAATCAACACCCGCTTCGGCACCCGCCTTCCTGAGACTCTGACGCATCGAAGGCGGGCTCATTGACTGAAATCGACCGATGATAGGCTGAGCTACAGCCCCATACACACACATCAACTGAGAAAATCCTATAGATGACAGCCAGAAACAGGCTATGAGATGACCCTTGCTCTCAAAATGATTCCTAACAGCTGTATTTGGATGTATTGAATAATATGAGTGATAAAAAAAGTGAAATATATAGTTTTATAGTATATAAAAGTACAATGTAAGAGCTGCAACAGCTGGTTCGAAAATGACGACCTCGCGTGACCTCTCTGTACTAAAGCCTCTTATTCTTCACTTTATCCCAGCCAACCTTTATTCTACAACTACTGATCGGTTGTGCTATGATTTGGAAGAGTTTGAGCCAGCCAGCTGCATTATTTCAAAAACATAATATCAATAAAAGTGTTTTTTTTCAGGCGAACCTGAATATTTCCAATTTGAGCTGTGTAATATCTTCATGCACTATATTAACCAGCAACATATACACAATATTACCCACTGAACAATCTCACCAGTGTTGTGGTCTGATTATAGCATCAACAATTATTAAAATAGAACTTGTAGTTACAGAACTGTGGTCTCCTTAGTATGGGTATCATTTTCGAGCAGAGGGCTAAAAATAGGGCTAGGGGCTTAAGAGGAAAGCTAAATAAGTTATTAGCATGA
>NW_022280477.1:0-8070 GCF_004355925.1 Anarrhichthys ocellatus
GCGTGCATCACTCACTCACTCAATCAGTCCAGTGAGTGTGCGTGCATGACTCACTCAATCAGTCCAGTGAGTGATGCACTCACTGGACTGAGTGAGTGAGTGAGTGAGTGAGTGACTGTGCCTTAAATGTGTTCCTTTTCTACCCTTGCAGAGTAAGCCGGATCCCTCGGAGCTTGGGAGCCCAAAGACAACTGATGACATAGTGCAGGAAAAAGGAGAGGAGGGCCGAGTAGCACGACGGAGACACAAGACGGAGAGCGTGAAGCAGCAGTGGAGCCAGGAGAAAGCCATGGCTGTGGAGCTGGAGCAGGCCCAGAGGTGGGGTTAACGCCACTGCATTGAACTACTATCAATGTGTGCTAAAACTCCAAAGACCACCAAAATATCACCTCTTCTCTCAGTCAAAAGACTTGCAAAAATGATTTCTAAATGTAATATTTTCTATTTTTGAAAGATAATAGAGGTCTTTCCTTCTTTTGACCTCCAAGTTTGAGTGGGCGGGGCAGTGTACATGTTTAACTGACAGTCACACTACGTCTCCAGGACACATTTAGCAATTAGCTGGTGAACATGGCGGAGCATTCAGCAGCTAAAGAGACGGATATTTATAGATGGTGGAGGAGACCAAAAACAGAGCTAAAGGAGAGGAAATATTGAGATCACACTCATCACTTGGACACAATTTTATGATTCAAAAAAGAGCTAATTGATATATATGTTTTGTTCTATACATAAAGTTTAGAAGATGTGTTGCTTTATTGTACGTCTTTTAAACATCTGGCAAGGGACAACAGACAGAAGTTAGCCAATGCAGGATAACTCATACAGTTGTAGCAGAATACATTATGTGAACACTTGCACATTCCCTGCACGATGTTATGTAAAGCACTACTACTACAGCACCATGGGTAAGCAGACAGTTTCAGCATGAATTTCCTCTAGAGCAGCATCCTAAAATTGATTTGTGAAAGCCAAAAATCTCAGCAGCTGTCGTTGTAAACGATCAACAAGCCTTTAAACCGAGTAGAGCTCCACTCCCTGATGCAGTATCTGTGTTTGTGGCTGTGTAGGAGGCAGGTGTCTCAGCTGGAGGAGGGAGACGTGGGCACTCTGCACCCTGTCTACCAGCTCACCTGCCAGCCGTGGATCACTTTCATGGCTGAACTTGGTAAGTGTTATCTCTTATTTTCTGCCAGAGTGGGTAGAAAATAATTTGACAAAGAACAGCATCTTGTGACAATGAGAGGTTTTCTATTCAGTGAGCTGAAGTGTCTCTCTCTCTCTCTCTGTTTCTCTCTTGGCTGCTGGATAACAGGCTGCCCCTCCATTCAGCAGTGCACGGCTGAAATGGCTTCGCACTTCCTGCTGCCGTCCATCTTGGCAGAGATTGTCAGTTTGGTCAGTTCTCTGGCCAGCGACACGACAGTGAAGGCCTTTGAAAAGACAAGGTGAGGCGTTTGCGCTGGGTATGAAGTTAGTGTGGTGGAGGACTTGCAAAGCTATTGCTAATAATATTTCTCTTTGCAATTTACACTTGAAATGATGAAGGCACTTGCAAATGACAATGTAGTGCAAAATGAACCAAAAGACTGACAATGAGGAAGATCTTGGGTGGATTATGATGAGAATATACAGTACAGTATATGAAACCACGTCTAAATCAAACCCTCTCAACTAAATATAAATGTGGTTTTATTTGAAATCAAACACTATAACTAAGCTTGTGTACGAGAGACTAGATGCTCATCTATAGAGGAAACGTTAAAGTGTTTCTTTGGAATGATGGGAAAAACAAACACTGAATGGAAATACTAATGACTCTTCTAGACCATAAATAATTCATAATCAGTCACTGATTAGTTGAGGTTACTCTAAAAGAAATTGCTCCCATATTTAAACTGTCGACTGGACTAAAAACAAGTAAAACATGAAGCAAAATAAAATCATAGCTGTCCTATAGAAAAGGAAATGAGGGCGAACTTGTGTTGTGTCCTGCCGTGCTCGGTCGGTCTTCATAGTCACACTTCAACTAAACGTCCAACTGCTTTCACTGCTTACTTGTCAAATGGCATTACATCTGCTTTGGTGTCATCTTGGAATACAGCCGTCGTCATGTTGTTTTTTCCGCAACCAATGAACAGAAGTGACCATGTTTGGATGTGGAGGAGTGACGTAGAGACATCGTATACGGCTCTGGTAGAGGCAGCAACCTGTCAATCACCGTGTAGCCCCGCCCTAAAGCATCCCCTGCTTTATGGTCTGTGTGACTCTAAATGGACCATAATGTACTAAATGAACATCATGCTGTATTGAAGAAGACTTGAAACTAGAGATTGAGACCATAAACTCATGTTTACAGTTTACTGAGGTAATAAATCAAGAGAGAAGTAGTCATTTTCTCATAGACTTCTATACAACCAGAGGAGTCGCCCCCTGGTGGACACTAGAGAGAATGCACGTTTAAGGCACTTTCTCATTGGCTTCACTCTGCAGAACTGAAGGTTGCTGGCTGGTTTGAATGCAAACAATTCAGTCTACAGGGCTTAAACTGAAAACTAACATTTGAAAGACTTTCAGCCATTTCAAGATCTTTTCTTTTTTCAGAATTCTTTTTGTTTTGTTACTGTGGAGCCTAAATGCATAAAACGCCTTCTGGAAATATTTGTCTTCTCATAAATAAGCTGAGTGTATTGTCATGTCTGTAGAAGATGTCAGACTTTAAGTGCATTTCAAGACTTTAAGGTTCCTGTCTGTATTTTTTACATTACAAGAAAAAGGGGAAACTTCCAGCAGTCCTATAGCTTCACGGGTGATTCATCTCAAATACACACATGGGAGTAGATTTTATTTCTGTTTGCATCAGTCCCACAGACCGGATGATAACTTGTTTACTGTGACATTCTTCTTTTGGCATCATTATCTAACTCATTGAACAAGACAATATGAGTTCAATATGACTCCATTTCCCTGCCAGAAAGACGAAGGCAACAAAAAGTTTGGATTGCATGAAGATTTGTCGATGAGCACACAGATGGTGCAGGGGCTGAGATGCAAAGGGTTTTATGCCCGGTTGTTGTAAGTAGTTCCTCCACCTTGTTCTTGCATCCAACCTACACAAGTGCTTGCCTGGTCGGAAGCCAGTGAGGGATCACGTCCTTATAGCTGCACTAGTGTCTCCTACTGGTTGTTTGCGGTAGGGACAGTCCTCCACAGTGCACAACAGAGGGAAGAATACATTCCACATCAGGAGACAACTGAGCGTAGTCACCCGACGTCTCTTCATTCTTACACAGATGTGTCATTTACATTTCAATAATGTCTGTCTCTGTTTCTTTTAGCTGCTCCGCATCTGGAGACATATTTGTTCCGTTCGCTCTCGCCCACAACCTCGGCCAGCCTCCAGATGCCACGAGGAGCTTCATTCTCGTAGGCCGCAACTTTCATCAGTGGCACTGCAGCACAGAGCAAGGTGAGTGAATTTTCAAACAGGTTTTCATGAAACCTCGCGTGCTAAGCCGAACCAACCAAATGGAGTAGTGGTCGACCATGCAGGTCCTGGAAATCGAAATGGCCATTAGAACTGTAACGATAGCATTGGTTATCTCAGCACAGAAACAGTTGGACGATGTAATGGTAGCAGAAGTAGCACGGACTCCCCGGAGTCTCTTGAGGCGTGTTTGTGACCGCTCTCTGCTCCAAACCACAATCTTCTTCTGGGTTTTTGGCAGGCTACTCCTCTCAGGTTTAAAGGGATAGTGTGGAGTTTTTGAAGTGGTGTTGTGTGAGGTGTTTATCCATAGTCGGTGTATTGCGTACAATGAATGGCAGTCGCCACTCCCCCAATTTGAAGAAACAGGCAGGAGAACCAGCATGGGACCAAAGCAATGTACTGCTGTGGACAGGGGCAGCAGCAAAGCCTATTTTAGACACCATTAAAAACAAAATCAATACCAGTCTATATTTAAAACATTTTCACCGCTTTACCTTGCTGCCAGACGACTCTTTCCGACGGGGAACCGAAGCCGTTATCTGTGCGCTTTTCAAAGTCGCAGGACTCCGTTGACAAAAGCAGTAATTCTACCTCGCAGAGCAGATTAGTTTCTGGTGCACCGCCGCCTCAATCAGTGGTTAGTTTGTTTGTCTTATTGTGACTTTCTCGTTTTAAACAGTCAGTTCAGATTCCCCAAAGTCGCACTGTAACACTGTGAGATGAACCAATGGAGGCAGCAGTAGAACAGAAACCCATCTGTTCTGTGAGGTCAAATGAATGTTTCTGTAAATGGAACTGATGATGGATCTAATGGCTTCAGACTTCATTCAATGGAATTACTCTAATAGTAATGAAAAGAAAGGACAACAATCTGCAGTACCTTTAGGCATTTAGGCGATAGTAGTTTAAAATTGATAAAGGTGACAGCGTGTGGCGGTGACCATCCAGAGAAGCTGGTTTTGATGAATGTTTATAAAGGCATATATCAGTGTCTGAAGACTTGAATAAACTACCCGCAGCACGTCGCTAACACCTGTTCTAACCACATCTGTAGCGCAGAGGAAGAGGTCTGAGCGTGACTGTTCCATGTTCAAGCTTTCCTCATGCTCTTCTCGCTGCTGCTCTTTGTTTCTCTGTCTCCATGTCCATGCCAGAAGCTGTCTAACGCCTCTGTTATTTTTGCAAGTGTCTGCTTCCACCCCTTTGTGTTTCGCTGTGTGTTTCACTGTCCATGCCGCCTTCTGTTTGTGCCATCTCTGTTTGCCTACAGAAGACAGTTCAGAGGAGGAAAACACCCCAGGGCTAAATAGGTTCACACGTAAGTTCAGCTTGACGCATTGACACTGATGGGATGTTTGAAATTGCTGTTCTTTTGATAGAAATGTGGTGTTTAATATATAGTTTGGGATTTTCTTTGTTAAATACATGTATTTAACAAACAACGCGGTGTGAAAGTTGACAAAAGGGCAAGTAGCTAAAGTAAGTCAAAGGCACTTGAATTTGCTTTACATCTTTAGATACGGCCTGTTGTTCTTGAGTCAAGAGAATAAAGGGAGGAGATTATCTTCACTTACCCCGATTAAAGGCCGGCACGCTCGCCACATAAAATGACAAACTTATTTCAATAAAATTTATTTTGTAAAGCCCAAAATCACAAGTTTGCCTCAGAGGGCTTAACGATGTGGACGACATACGACATCATCTGTGCTTTGACCCTCACATTGGTACAGCAACAACTCCCCCAATAAAAGGCTTTAACAGCGAGAAGAAGGGAAGAAACCTCAGGGAGAGCAACATAACAGAGCTACAACACATTCAGTCCATATGATACAGATGATTCATATAATGATGGAAGAACCAGCAGCACTGGATATAGTAGAATAATAATGATAATAAAAGCAGTCATAGAAATAGCATTACTTATTATATCAACTGTTGCCAATTTAAATTCATTTCGCAAGGAATTTGATGGCAGGCCAAAAATAATCTTTTGGCTGTTGGTGGACATCCAAAGTTACACTAAAAAAACAAGTCAGTAAGCTGCCTATTAGTTTCTTTAAAACACAACGAAAAGTAAAGGAGAATACCTGAAAGAGATTGTATTTGACATTGTAGTGCAGTCTTAGCGCTGTTCCAATACAGTGATAAATAGCCCCAAAAGTGTGAATAGCTCAGTAGAAAACCAGATGCACGAGTCGGAGACAAGCTGGGTCAGGCAGGCAGAACTAAACGCTGGAAAGTCGAGGCCCGTCTGGCAGGGAATGAGTGGAAATGGGCTGGTATGTATACTGCAGGGGTGGCTGGATCTGAAATGACAGGAGAGTCCATCTGTGGCAGGAAACAAACAGAGCAGACAGGAACACAAACACTGCCTCTGCTTTAAAGACTTGAGAGTTGAATAAATCTTCTAAAAGTTCAAATAGTATCTGACCCATCTCTGGTGATGACATTATCTCATTGTTTCCTTTCTAGTACAATACAATATCCCCAACATATTTACAGACTGGAACCTTAAGAAAATTCCAGAATAAACACTGAGCTGTTTGTTCCAATACGTCAGGCCTTCACTCGTTTGTCAGCCAACCCTTGGAGTCCTCTCAGAGAACTCTGGGTAGTACAGTGCATTTGGCTTCTGGGCTGATAAAGACCCGCTTAGCAGTTCCGCAGTAAATGTGCAAACGAAAACGAATTACGTGTAAAAAAGTTGATCTCAAAGTGATGGTGCGGTTAAGAACAGATGAAAGAATGTCCTGGCATGGAATCTGTGTAAAAGACACGCACGCTGTTGTGCTCTGATTCCTCCTGCTTTCACTCATTCGCTCTCTCTCTCTCCTCTGCCCAGCTCACAAGGGCTTCCAGCGCTTCGAGGCTCTGGAGCAGAGCGACGTGTTCAGTCCAAGCCAGGCTGGGGAAGGACTGGCTCCCCGCCAGAGGTTCCTCTTCATCAGCATCCTGGACAAAAAGGTGACTTGGCACATGTGAAAGTCCCTCAGGCCAAGAGAACATGACAGAGTTGTTACAAATACAAAAGGTCCCAATAGTTTCAGCTGTAAATGCATCTGTGACCACGACATTACAGTTGTACTAAATGTCCGTCTCTGCTCCTCTTGTCTATTTAACGGCTGCTTCATCAAAACAAAAGAAGTCCCACTCATATCCAGTAGTATGTCAGCATGCACATCATTATCTGTCCAGGTTTTGACACATCCGTCTATGAGATTTCCTCCTTTGAACCCAATTGGAGACCACCATAATGAAAGGCACCAGGTGGAAGAGACCCTCTGACCGCTTGTCTTACCTGAGCTTTGAAGATGCAATGTGTAAGATCTGACCACAACTTTTAAACAGAAAAACAGAAAGTTTAAACATTAAAAAATGGACCTTTATCAACACAATGTGAGGAGGATACAGTGTTGACATTGGTGATAGTGAGTCGCTGTAGCCTCCCAGCCCCGGGTGGGATGAAACGAAAATACTAGTTGTTTTCTCGTTTATATAGTGGACAGTATCTCCGCCTGTCACGCGGAAGACCGGGGTTCGATTCCCCGATGGGGAGCTACGTGTTAGATCCAGGGGTTCTCTGGCCCAATACGGGGCAACCTACTGACTCAGCTCTCTATTAAAAGATTGTCGAGCTGGTGTTCTGTCGAGGAAACTCGCCTGGCTTCTGCTAACTACCGTTACTCCTGACGTCTACCCTGCTTCCACTGGTAACGTGCACTCGGCCGAGGGGCCACCCTGGCCGGGCGCTTCTACCTCGTCGCGTCAGTTATGGCAGCTTTCCTCTTTTGGATCCGGGCTCTTGGTAAATTGCCAGGTTAGGTTTTAACGGCTAGGATTATAACTAAAACCGTAAGGGACTGTTAAGTGGACCGGTCACGAGGATAACCATTAAGAACTCTTGTTGTTAACATACAATAGCTTTACCCTTTTACTGCCATGAGGAACTTCTACTACCTCAGCAAATGAATGCTCTTGAGAACTTTACTTTAAATGCAGATTATATATTTATTGCAGGATATATTAGCATGGGCACAGCTACAGCTCTCATAAAATAATACGATACTTGATTCAATCAGGTTACAATTTCTTCACAGGTTATACTCATTAATTTTCGATGCCGAGGCGGCTCGGTGGAGCTGGATTCACGATGTAATAAAAAGTCCTTTTGAGGTTTTCAGGAGCTGAAGGTCCAGCCGAACCTTCGGCTCCTCCTGCGAGGCCAACGAAGTACGTTCAGCTCTCTCTCAGACTCAGTACAAAGTCTTTAGGGCGGCTGCGTCCATCTGTTGTCCGGTTGTTAATGTCAAACAGGGGGGAGAGGAAAATCTCCGTCTTTCAATCTTTGTCCTGGAACGGCTGTCTTCTTTCCGTGAACAGAGACGAAGTCGTCCGATGCGGTTGTTGAGCGAGGTCCAGTGTTTTCCGTGGAGCACACCGTGGAGCACTTGGGTGGTTCCCGCGTTGAATCCTGTCTTGCTATCTGCAAGTCTTCCTTTTTATAATCTTGGAGCTCTCTCTCCTCCCTCTTCCCCAACACTCCCTCCCTCGGCATGTGATTTACATGACATCATTGATTA
>NW_022280477.1:23070-31926 GCF_004355925.1 Anarrhichthys ocellatus
CCAACACTCCCTCCCTCGGCATGTGATTTACATGACATCATTGATTAAATGTGTGTGTGCTGCGAACAACGCCCTAACTTTCTGGTGTGGATACTCTCACTTCCTTCTTTGCTGGGCATGTTCGGACATCACCCCACCATCTGTTATGATCTCATCCTTTAAGGTCCCTTAAGGTCCCCATCCTGCTTACATCAGCTCTTTCCACACACACACAGACTTTTACTTCTTACTCAGTTATACATTTGTTAAATCACTTCATTATCATTATGTTTTACATACTTGCTTTAAAATGATTACTTATTATATGCTTTGTGTCCCCTTATCCTACTTTCATATCGAACTGTATTCTTTCATTTAAGGCAGCGTTCCTGGGATCTCAATCCTCTTTTTTGTCAGCAGTCGAACTTCTCTTGAGGCTTGGGCAGTGTTACTTCCTACCCAAGTCTCTCCTCCTCGGGTCCTTCGTACACGAACGGCCGCCTCTCTCGGCCGCCAGGATTCTTCTTCTTGGACTCAACGTACTCCTTTTCCGTCGAGTCCCTGTTCGGGCGCCACGTGTTAGATCCAGGGGTTCTCTGGCCCGATACGGGGCTACCTACTGACTCAGCTCTCTATTAAAAGATTGTCGAGCTGGTGTTCTGTCGAGGAAACTCGCCTGGCTTCTGTGTGTGCTGCGAACAACACCCTAACTTTCTGTGTGTGGATACTCTCACTTCCTTCATTTTCGAGTGTGTTTCAGGTTACACCCGTGGACATGTTCGGACATCACCCCAACATCTGTTATGATCTCATCCTTTAAGGTCCCCACCCTGCTTACATCAGCTCTTTCCACCCATACACAGACTTCACTTCTTACTCAGTTATACATACATTATTATTATCAGTTTACATTTGTTAAATCACTTCATTATTCTTATGTTATACATACTTGCTTTAAAATGATTACTGTGATTTCATCCTTACTCATTATATGCTTTGTGTCCCTTTATCCTACTTTCATATCGAACTGTATTCCTTCATTTAAGGCAGCTTTCCCGGGATCTCAACCCTCTTTTTTTTGACAGATGAAACGAAAATACTAGTTGTTTTCTCGTTTATGCCACTTTGGATTTAATTCAGTCAACAATCTATCAAACATACACGGACCGTGAAGCCCCGGAGCCCTCATGTGTAAGGAGCAGGTGGCTGCATGTTGGACTACAAAGTGAAGCCGATGCCGAAGTTCCATGAACCTGCATTCTCTCTATTGGCCATCGGGGGGGGGGGGGGGGGGGAAGACTCCTCTGATTTTATACTGTAGAAGTCTATGAGAAAATGACTCGACTTCTGTCTGTCTGTCTGTCTGTCTGTCTGTCTGTCTGTCTGTCTGTCTGCCTGCCTGCGTGCGTGCGCGCGCGCGCGCGTGCGATGCCTATACTGCTCTGCTGTTTATATGCCACAACTCGCTCAAGCATCTGTGGTGGTGTCTTCGACTAGTCATACTGGAACCATCCTTGCTTTAGGTGACTCTGTACAGCTACAACTGGTCCGTGGACCTGGGCGCCTCTCTGAATCGTGAGCTGGTCCGCCTCGTCAAGTGGCAGAACGCGAGGGCTCACGTCGTCCACTGCCTGCTCAACCAGAAGATGGGGCTCTTTCATCACTACTGCTTCTCTGACGCGCCCATCCACGAAATGGACTCCAAGCAGGTAAAGACACCGACACGGTTCCTAATGTGGAGCATCGCCAGCGGCAGAACGTTGGCCAAGCTGTCATTACATCAGCTGCATATTACAATATCCAAACCAATTCAGTGGTCAATTTGACATGATGTAGACAGGAATTTGCTCCAGTGGGTTTTTTTTAATGGAAGGATTTCAAAAAAAAAAAGGAATAAAAGTAAAGTTTAAAGGTACAGTTCTTGGCAGCCGTTCACTTCTTTTACAGTCAACAGAACAATATAATGAGACGGACCTTAGCAGGACTTTCAGGATGAAATATCGATGTCCTCCATTAGAATTGGCTACCTCACTGACTTCTGCAGACATGCTGACACACTTCAGATGTGTCACCAAACAGCAGCTGTATTGCCTTCTGTTTCAAACTGCCAGTCAGCACGTGTGCGTACGATGGGGGCTGGGAGCTGCTGCGGAGAGGCTGCTGCTAGTTCAGGTGGAATCAGCCTGCCAGCACAGCATCTGGATTCACACTGTTGCAGGAGGGAGCGAGTCCTGGGGCACATTTCATACAGCTGTTGTATCCTGGGGAGGAAATGCCGGTGACAAGTGATGATGTCATTACCTGTACACTAGCAGCCTGTTTGACGTGTGCTTCTCATGGTATTCATTTCTACACGCTGAATTATCTACCTGCACGCACGTTGTTTCTACTTGTACCACGAGACAACATTTGTAACCACTTCTACCCAGAGTGATGATGCTTACATTTAGTAATCACATGTTTTAGGTTGTAGTGGTCGACCTGCCTGATCAGATAGTGATCCGATCTATTTCGTGGTCAGAGGAGCGACTGTAAAACTGTGGATAAACAAATTTGATTAAGACTTATTTTGATATATAAAATCTTTTATTTTGAAGGAACATTGTCAGCAAATGTTGTTTTTTCATCAGCAGTAACTAACCAGGACTCAGACGGCAGGTCTTAGCTGTGCTCCAGTCCCGGTTTTAGACAAAAAGACGAAAGCTGCCTTGTTATTTAGATTGAAGTGTATTCGTTGGCTAGTATTGAAACTATGTACTTACAGAGTTATTAGTAAATTGAAGTGAATTTTTGAGTTAAAATTGAATCAATTCCTGATGAAACCAGTGTTCCAGGTGACATTCAGTATAGATGCTGGACTCCCTTCCATGGTCCTGTCCCCTGCAGTTTGTTGCTGCATGTTTTGTGTTTTGAGCATCTCAGCAAAAATGCTGGAGCTTCCTGTATTAACTATGGAGCCGCAGATCAATGTGCGACTGATGGACTCGGCTGCACAAACCAAAACAAGATTTCCCAGCTACACGACTAAGCATTTTATTCTCCTCTATTCCTTCCCCCTCTGCATTTCCTGTTGATGACGTCCTGGAAATACAACCCGTCAGGTCGACGGCCTTGTTTTTTCTAAATGAAACGCTTAACTACCTCGATGCAATTTAGTCCCCGTCAGATCCCATTTATCCTCTTGCATTATTTACGACCGGCTCTGGTGCAGAGAGGTCTGAGTGGGGGAGTTTTCACGGCCTGTAGTTTTTTTTAAGTGTACTTCCAGTGGCAAAACTTGTTTGCTCAGCATATTCAACAACCCGCCTTCCTTCACACTCCTCCACCTGCTCTCCTCTCCGCGTTCACATCAGGAGTCAGCTGTCATATACAGCCTCACTGCTCCTACTGGCGAGTAAGAGGACGGTGGTGCAGAGAGACTCTGGTCAGAAGCTGGACACCTGACGCAGTGTAGAACACCACGGGAGCACTGGAGATTTTGCAAGAAGAGCAGTGTCCCTCAACTGTGTACAGACTTTCTTTGTCCCATTAAATGTAATAATTAGATTAATAATGAGAACCTCTTTAGGAAAGCAAGGCTTGAGCTCCAAAGTGTTGCAAGAGAGCTGCAAGAATTCTGCTTCCAGTGCAACGACGGCCCTCGTGTCATGCTGAATGGGTGGAAGGTATGAAGATTAAACTAGGCGCAATGACCAACCAGGCAAAGTGGATCCTGTTAGTAGCTTGATTTGGTGACGTGCACAATCTCAACTGATGTGACAATGATCAAGTGGTATGTGTAGGAGCTCAGACTGTTTCACATTACCAGTGTGCTCCTGCTGTTGTGGTTCAGGGATGTGCAGCAAAGTAAATACACTTTTGTTAAATTAAATCTCCACTCAGAGAAGCGTTAGCCAGCTAGTTTCCCAGCATGGGAATAAAAGGATGGACAGAGTAGGAGGAAGGGAGTGGGCTGGATGGGTTAATACGGTCCGCGTCAATCTGGCCGTGGCGACTGTCACAAAGCATGCGACGCAGTTGAGCTTGAATTAAGAAAGGTTACAGAAAAGCGTCATGCTCCGTGTTGCCCCTGTGTTGTTGTGTGGAGCGGGCTGCAGCAGGGATTTATTAGAGCAGCGTTTCACAGAAGACACCAAATGCCCTTTTGGCCTCTCCCCCACGGCCAATTACAAAACAAGCTCAAAGAATGGAAAGAACCAAACTTTTTCCCCTTTCCCTCCGACGGCCCCGCTCTTCATCGCTGCGTCACTAATGAGTGCGGACAGAAGGCAGAGTCAGAGCAGCAGAAAATTTGCCTGAACAGAGCTTCATCTGTCATGGTCATGATGAGAAGCAGAGGGAGCACCAGCGCACACTTAGAGCCCTCCAGCCCGTGAGGCACGGCGCAGCCAGCTCTGCCACACTGGGGCATCTGGGCCCTGAGCTGCTCCGCTGAGCAAATTCGCCCAAAAGTTCCTTTTTCAACAGCAACCAGGGCACACGAACAATGCTCTGGACATGTATGTAGCCACTGATGATAACAACCACTAACGCCAATAGACGGTGCAGGGAAAATACTCTATATACGTTGGATGGTGGAAGGATGGAATGAATCTTCCGATTGAAAGACGCCCCAATCTTTAGCATCCCAGCTGATCATGCAGACATTAATCTGTCATGGCACAGTCTACCGTACTGCTGCCAAGAGCGGAGTCTCCTCCTTACCTACTATTGATTATGCACAAACCAAGCGTGGGGCAGAGCTGTAGGAGCTGGGTGCCACTTTACTGTTTGTTATTGAATCAAGAGTGTGTGGAGGGGGGAGTTCAGGGAGAGGAGAGCAGGTTCCTCCAGGTGGGCCAAAGAGTTCCTGGTTGTTTGCAGCGTCAGCTTTCTCTCCAGTCTTAGCGTTGAGGTGCCCACAGATGAAGGTTTGAAGTGGTTTATTTCCCCTCTAGGAGGAAAGCACTTTACTGTAGTGAGGGCTAGATATCTTGATCTGCACTTATTACGTCTTTGCTCATTTTCATCATTCGTCATTTTGATCGAATGGGTTAGTTCCAATCTACTCCACAGAACCAGGCCTTCTGAGTCCCTACCTTGGCTGGTTAATGAAACAAGTGTAGCTGTGAGGACAGCCAGTGGAGCTGTCTCCTCTGTGCCATGTCTCTTGTAAGAGTCTTTAATCTCTTTAATGAAATCAGGATTTCTGCTTTTTAATCCAAATGCAGATAGTTATTTGAAAATATTTCATCTTTCAATGTGTTATAAAAACAACATAAACAAACAATACGAGTATCAACTACAAGGAATAAGTAACTAAGTTAGATGAAATAAAAACAACATTTGAGCTCATCCCTAAAGTCTTCAGTGGAGAGAAGATGGTCATTGATAGAATTGAACTTGAATATTCCTAAAATTGGTTAGATGATGCTTTCACTCTAACAGGAAGCGTTATTATTTAATAGAACCAATCCTCTGTCTTTGCTGTCTTTTCGGTGAAGCCTTTAAAGTCAAACCATCCACATGTCCTCTGCCCTTGTCTTCCTTTCTCTCTTCCAGGACCCCAACCCGTTCCTGAGCCCCTCCATGGAGCCTGATGCGTTGCTGCGTAGCGCAGTGCCTCCTCTGCCCAGTAAAGAGCAGGGCAGGCTGGGAAGCTCTGGCCGAAGTCTCGCTCCACTCCACTTCCCCTCTGAGCTGCTGCCCTTTGACGAGGCTCTGAGGGACGTGTGCGCCATCCGGCCCTTGACGGAGGGGGACGTGGTGGCCCGACACGGCGGCCAGCTCTTGGAGATCAAAGTTGCTGAGCGAAGAGGTTAATTATGCTACTGCTACAACTACTGCTACTGCTAATAATAATAATATCATTCCTGTCCTATGAGCCCATCAAACCCCACACTGGACAGAAAGGGTGATGACTCTGTGTTTGTGCTGACAGAACTGGAGAAACAGATGAAGATAGAGAACCTGTTTGTGACGTGGCAGCAGAGGTCAGCACAATCCAACATGCCCATTTCAGTAAGTAGCCCAAGTCATGGTTCTGAGACGTGGCAAAATATTTGTAACTGGGTGCTAAATTCCAAATGAGTTGCTTCCACACGGCTCCCAACATGGCATTGCATAAAGTTGAGGTCTTGGCTACTTAATGCAAATCAGGGACGTCCAGCGAGATTCGCCACCTCTGGTAACTCCAGAAAAACTGACCGTTGTCGATCTAAAATGAAGACGGATCTAGCAACTGTATGGAATTTATCTCTCCTCAAATGTTGTCCGAAACACCTTTCGGTGAACTATTTTATGTAATATAAGAAGAAAAGTTTCCAAACAGGCCACCATGTTGGACGGTTTGAATGACGGGAACCCCTCGTCCAAAAACGCACCTGTGGACACGCACCACGCGCTGACAGAGCTAACCGTGTTTACCTGAGGGGGGTCCGGAGGGTGAGTGTGACCCTTCCACGATGACACTGTATCAGCTGTGCCATTATGAACGCAGTGCAGAGCCTTTGGAAACAAAAGCAAGGAGACGCTGGATTACAGCGCACACTGCTCAAGTAGACATTACTCCGCTATGTCTCGACATTAATAAGATAATTGTTTGCTGTTATATTAATGCCCTGAATAGTGTATCAAGATGCTTTGAATACAGTATTGTAATAGTTGAAGGCTATGTTCACACTGCAGGGGGAAGTGGACAGCTGCTATTGATTCTCCTCATGTGCAGATCAAGTCACAACAGATCAAGTCACATTGATATCTGACGTCTGTCTGATGTTTAACAATGACACAAGTCTCATTTGAGGTTGTTTCACTTCAATCTATCACTTTCACGAGGAAAGGTGAACACAGCAGTTCTGGAAGTATTCAGCAGAGGGACAGTTAGGACTAACTTGTTTGTAATGTTTCCGCATTGCGAGAAAACCAAACAGGTTTAGTCGTTAACCTTTTACAAGTTTGAATACACACCAAGAAATAGCTGATAAAAGACAGAAGAACGTGGCTGCACTACCAACACAGCTCAGCTCCAACTGTTGCTGTACTTGCTCCTTTTGTGATTATAGTCATGACAAGCAGCTCTGTGGAGCTCACCATCAAGACATCAGACTCTGTGTAATAGTTAACACAGAAGAATCCCTAGGCTCTGTGTGTGCATTCAAACAACGCAGGGTTTGTCATGGTTGAGGATACAACCAGTTAAAAGGGTTTGTAAATCTGGTGTGATATTGTGCTTTTGCTCGTGGGTTGGTTCAGAAAGGTCTGAATGGTGTTAGATATTGGACACAATAAAAAAAGCATAATGTGAGCAATCAACAACAAATTGGATCTGACCAGTACATTTCTGTACGTTGAAAGTAGCTTAATATGAAATAAAGCTAATTGGACTCGACAAAGCCTGGGGGAGTGGTGCCTCTCACCACTTGATGGCTTTACGGATTCACAGTTCCGGTCCATTCCTCGGGGGAAATCATTTAGTATCGCCTCTTTTCAAAGTGGGGAATATCTGGGGTTAATTAAAAAAGCTTCATGTCACCGTCTTCCACGGTGACATCTCAACAGGAGCTACATGGTGGCATTAAATTCATGAATTAGATATTTCAACAGACACCCACAGAGCACTCGAACTCAAGCACGTCCAAGAGGAGATCTACAGCTTGACCCGGACATGACGGGGACCACTGGCAATTGGGTTTTAGGTGGATTTTCATGCCACTGGATGGACTAAATCAAGATTAGATATGATGTGACTGCATCGTAGTCATGTCTGGATCTGAATATCAAGCCCCGTGTACAGCGTTTAGTATTCATCTTTTAAAATCCTTGATGTCACTATCTTATCCGAACACGTTTGTCTCAATAGGGCACTGATTTGGAGACCCTGAAGCAGTCGTCCAGGCTGGTCCACTACTGTGCCACCCCTCTCCTCTTCGACCCCATCTTCCGCAAGCAGATCCAAGAGGAGCAGATCGTTCAGCCTCCAGTGAAGGTATGTCTGCTCAAACAGCCACAGTGGGCTGAAAGAGCTGCAGACGACAGGCTCTTACTGTGGTTTGGGACCAGCACACCTCCGCACCAACACTTTGAGCCCACCATATGTCAGGGCCTTGGGCATCTCAGGGCTCGTGTTGCACATGGACCTGTGCCAGAGAGATTGGTTGGTCCTCCTACTTCAGGACTTGCTCAGTTTTGTTTCCACTGCCTGTGGATTTGGAAAATGATGAAGTGATGACATTTTGGATGGACTTGGATGCAAACTGCAACTGTAGTAGTTGGTTGAGGCTACAATCACGTGGCGGTAATTTTACTTATTTTATTTGTTCTGTCCTTCTGCTCATTCTGTCCCCTGAGCGAGCCCTGAAAAGGCCTCCTCTTAAGCTTGAATGGGTCCACCTCCAGGACCAGTCACCAGCCATGAAGACTTTGAACATGGTCCATGTGTAATCCAGGACTTTACCCAGAAACTCCATATAGCCGGGTACTCCAAGACAACAGGCGACCTGCTCGGTCTGTGGGGAACACTCAACACACAGTGGGGTCAGCTAAAACCATCTCCGTCCACACGGGCGTTTCAGCATTGTTTGCGAAATGATTTCCGTCCATACCAGCACACCTGAATGACTCAGCACACATGACTCTTCACATCAAGTAGATTGGTTGCTTAGTATTATAGTAGTCTTTAACAATAAAGAGTCGTGCTTGATACTTAAGATCTTACTTAGTTACAAGGCTGCGGGTCTCTCTCTCTCTCTCTCACTCACACACATCAAAGGTACTTTAAAATGAACACTTACAAATCAACGGTCCATCAATGTGGTCAGCACACGTCTCTCTCTCGTTTCCTCTCGGTGTCGTCACTCGTAGCTCTGCTGGTGGCTGAAGTCCCTGTCATACTGGAGG
>NW_022280478.1:0-193 GCF_004355925.1 Anarrhichthys ocellatus
GTCATAGTATATGTCGAAAATATAATTAAAAAGTCATAGTATATGTCAAAAATATAATTAAAAAGTCATAGTATATGTCAAAAATATAATTAAAAAGTCATAGTATATGTCGAAAAAAATCAAGATAAAAGTCATAGTATAACCTACTGTCCCTGCAGTAGGTGGTGGAGAGGGTGGTCCGGGTTATCCAATA
>NW_022280478.1:20193-31921 GCF_004355925.1 Anarrhichthys ocellatus
TCGGCCACGTGTCGAGAAGCCAGCGTGAATGTTTGCATGTTTTGTTTGCATTTGCACAAGAACAAACTCATAAAATAAATTATTCTATTGTGCTACTGGTGGTCAAATAGTACACAGGGTACCTTTAACTTAGTGTAACATGCGGCTATCTACTGATGGAAAGTAACTAACTATATTTACTAAAGTATTGTACTCAAGTACAAGTTTGAAGTACTTTTACTATTTCCATCTTTCTGCTACTTTAAAAGACAATATGTTTAGATATCTTTAGTTACTAGTTACTTTGCGGATTCAGATGAATAAAAAATATATACAAGTGATGATACTGTCTAATATATATGATTCTGTCAATGGTGCTTTTTCCCTTTAAGTTTTAAATGCAGGTATTTAACATGTAACAAAGTATTTCTATCGTATTAATAACAGCACAGTACAGTACAGCTGTGCCAAATGGTTTTGCAAAAACTTATAAAAACTTCTGAAAGGAGCAATGTGATTGGCTGAGAGGAAAGTATTGGATTCTCATACACTTTTTATTTATATTCTATTCTATCTCTCTCCAACCCTTTTTACATCAGACCTTAACAACCTGTGTGTAATTTTATGTAGATGTAGTGTTGATAGATGATTCTGCAGTGATGAAGTGATGTGATGTTTAGTGAGACTGTGGAAACCGTGATGTAATGAGCATATGATGAGTTAAACATTGACTCTGACATATTCACATAAAAAACTCGTCCTTTTGCTTTTTGTAAATACAAGACTGATATCATCGCATGATGTTCATTGAGTAAATTATGGTCCATTTACAGTCAAATAGACCATAAAGTAGAGTATGCTTTAGGGCGGGCTTTCTGTGATTGACAGGTCTCTACCAGAGACGTATACGGCGTCTCTATGTCACTCCTCCTGGTCGACTCTATTTTAGAACTGGCCTTGAAAGAGTCGGGCTAGTTTAAAACGGTAGAGGGTGTTTTGAGCCGTGTTGAAATGCAGATTGTTTTATAAATTTGGTAAGAAATGTCAATATCAACCAGCGTTGATGTGCTTCATGACAGACACAGCCTCCTCACACAGCGTTGCCAACACCTGTGCCAAAAAATACATCAAAACGTGTGGCCTGATTGGGAATCGTGTGCTAAGTATTTTCTAGAGAGATTCACCCAGCGGTTTTCCCGAAAATCCCAAAAATCTGAGCTAAATTACTCCATTCACTTGAATGGGGTTTCGGTGCGAAGAGAGCTAAAAAAACACTTAACTTTGGGCCCATATTGACTAGCCATACATTAACATAGAAACATGATTCAAAGTTTAAAACGTAGACAAGACGCTGCACTTTATTGAGCCAAATGTGCATTTTGATAGCTAGCACAGTTTTCTTTAAGTCAACGTTTAAGTTTCAGGAAAATTTTGGGTCCTTTTCAGATTTTATAATGGGTGTGTATTGCACGGAATGTTCAGCGCTAGAGTGAGAGCATAACTGTCAGAGTAGAGCGGAGCAGGAAAATATTCCGTGATTTTTCCAAACAAAATGCTCCAGGTCCCACAATTTTTACTCTTTATACACCATTTTCAGCCCAAAAGCTTGGAAATGTGCTGTCGGACACAGATGTAGCAGGAATAGCTGTCTTCACGATAAAAGTATTGATTAAAAGATTCTTTTCTCTGTTTATTTTCACACCATTCTCGTACCAGTTGTAGGAAGTTGGATAAGTTAGATGACAACTGCTGTGACACTTAAGATCAGCCGATGTACACTCTTTAATACGACATGATTTTAATATGCTGATCTGCACCTGGAAACAAAAAAACATGAACTATTTCCCCGTCATCAGAGACACCAGCAGTGTTTCCTAAATGTTGAGCATTTGGAGCTGACTTACACGAACAAAAAGTGTGACAGACAGAGGGACTCCAGGTTCACCAGTTTATATCCAGTCCGGTTGGTTTGTTATGATCCTGAACTTGTACACAGCCGAGTCGCTCTCTCTCTCAGGTCGCTGATTCTCAGAGTGCAGTTGTTGTTATAACTGTACTGCACTCGACCTGCGTACTCCGGTTCTGTTCTCAGATTTGGTTTTGTAAAGGGTAAAAAATAGAAGGCAGCATCCTGAGAACTCCATCTGCTGAGACTCTCAACAGACCGCTATGACCTGCAAGGTCAGAGTCACATGACCGGTGGAGGCTTCAGTATAGGCTGGTTTTGGGGTTTTCTCATGGTGTCTGATAACATCGTGACATTCAATTTGAGCTGTGTGCCATCTTCATTCACTATTAACCAGTAACATATACACAATATTTACACATCTGAACAAGTTTCTCACAAGTTTTACCTGTATTATACCATCAAAATTATTAAAATAGACCTTGTAGTTTCAGATTTACAGTCTTTTAAGTATGGGTATGCAATTTTCGAGCAGAGGCCAAAAAATAGGGCTAGGGGGCTAGGGATAAAGAGGTTATTAAGCTTGGAACGGCGTTATCAGCTGTAAATATAGGTAACATTTGACAACAACAAAACAGGTAATTCAATCCAAGGTTACTTCATTTACTTATCTTAAACAATTTTGATCTCAACAGTATATAAGATTATACATGAAACAATTACTGAAAAATCATTTTAAAATGATCATTAAATGAACACTTTAATGCTGCAGGTACTCAAGTAAAGTACAAGTACCTAGAAAATGTCAAGTACAATACTTAAGTTAATGTACTTGGTTACATTCCACCATTGCTTAAAAAAAAAAAAAAGAGCACAAAATTGTTTACAAGAGCACAAAGTTTTTCATAGAACTAGCCTCTTGATTTTAGTCTCAAAATGCACCAGATTGATGCATTTAACTTTAAAATATACAACATTTTCTTCCAGGTGAGCATGCCCCGGACCCCTTTAGAAAACCAACTAACTAGAAAATAAAAACTAAATTAGTCTACTGGATCAAACTAAAGACAGTACTAAGCTCCCTGCCAACGTGAGGAGGCATCACCTTAAACAAAGCATGGATCTCTGGGAGCAATCAAGGCTTATTGTGTCACTGATCACAAGCTAATTGTGTGTGAGGACAGGGTTTTGAGGGAAACAATTCAAAATCTGAAAGTGGAATTAATAAGCAACGCAATGCCACCTGAAACTCTCCTTTTGCAGGGTGGGAATCATTGTGTCTCTATAAATTAGCCCAGTAATTTGCCATGAGTTGCTTTCTCCTTAAATCCAGCGGCATGTTTCCCATTTCTACCTGCAGGGCAGGTTCTGCTGCAACTTGGTGGGTAACCTACAAAATAAAAGCCTCTATAAATGATTCCCATCTTAAGTTACCTTCCATCATTTCCTTATGTAATGGGTGTGGGTTGGACATGGAAAAAAAGAAAACTGAATTGATTGTTTTCAAACATTTATTTACTTCTGCAGAAGAATTCAACCCATTAACTGCCTTCTGATCTTTTTCTGCTCCTCTGCTCCCTCAGCAATAAGTAAAATGACAATGAGTGATTTCATTCTTGTTTTTTACATTTAGATACATTCTTTTGATATTACAGTATGTACTAAGCTCAGGATGCACATTACTAGAAAAGGGATATTATATTATCAGGAAAACATCTAACCTAAATCATAACAACACATTTCCTCAAAACCATTCAAAACAATATATACAAGAGGACAAACAGGGACACCTGGTGGGTAAAGTGAAAAGGTGCGTAGGACTGGGTGACTAAACAGAGACAACAGAAACTATAACATTACACAAAGGAAAACACACACTTGCAGAAATCAATGCATAAACACATGAATTGCCTTCTGGTATTTTTCTATAGTTCTGGATCTAAACATGCAAAATAACTTTATACAAGAAGATATTTACATCAGCAAAACTTTTATTCTAACGGTAAAAACAACACTATGAAGCTGGGTAACATTAAAATATTAACAGAAAGCAACGTGTCTTAAATGTTACACCCTTCCAATAAATCACCTTAACATGGTTTAGGGCCATGTGTGACCCTGTGACCTGTGTTCTCAGACCAAGAATTCACTCAACATCTGAAAAGAGGTGTGGCAGCTGGACCGAAAAAAGGGAAACCGGGGCCACTATCTGGAGCCAGACCTGGGAGTGGAGCTTGCTGGTGAGGGTCTGGTTTCCGGGACATGAGACATATGGTTCGACCAGGAACAACCCGAAAACTCTACATTTAGCTGCCGCCCGATGGGCCCACCGCTCGAAGGGATATGCAGAGGGGTGATTGGGTAAAAGGGCTAAAGGGGATTATTTCCTGTGTGAGTTTTCATGTGTACCTTTAGATCTCTGTTGCGCATAAATCTTTTATCACAAACTGAGCAGCTGAAAGGTTTCTCTCCTGTGTGGATTCTCATGTTTCTTGAAACTTTTGTTATGAGCTGAATTACAAACTCAGAACAAATTTATGATTGAAGGATTACCTCCGCACGGCTCTCAATATGGCAACATGGGTGCAACAGTTCACAACAACATTTTATTCCAGGTGAGCGTGCCCCGGACCCCTCTAGAAAACCAACACTAACTAGAAAATAAAAACTCAATTAGTCTACTGGATCAAACTAAAGACAGTACTAAGCTCCCTGCCAACGTGAGGAGGCGTCACCTTAAACAAAGCATGGATCTCTCGGAGCAATCAAGGTTTAAAACATGTTTTGAATAAAGATAGGAAAAAAGTACCATATTTCTTCCCCTGCGTTATGTGCCATGTGGTGTGTCAGATTTACCTTTTGTATACAAACAGAACCACTAAAGCCGGTTGTCTATGAGTAATTATGTGTAACTTCAGAGCCGACCTGTGCTGAAAGGTTTCTCTCCTGTGTGGATTCTCATGTGTCTCTTAAAATTTGAGCCCCGGTTAAACGATTTCTCACAAACTGAGCAGCTGAAAGCTTTCTCTCCTGTGTGGATTCTTATGTGTCTCTTTAAAATTGAACCCTGGTTAAAAGATTTCTTACAGACTGAGCAGCTGAAAGACTTCTCTCCTGTGTGGATTCTCATGTGTCTCTTTAAAGCCGAGCAGTGGTTAAAAGATTTCTTACAGACCGAGCAGCTGAAAGGTTTCTCTCCTGTGTGGATTTTCATGTGTGTATTTAAATTTGAACAGCGGTTAAAAGATTTATTGCAAACTGAGCAGCTGAAAGGTTTCTCTCCTGTGTGGATTCTCATGTGTGTCTTTAAATTTGAACCCTGGTTAAAAGATTCCGTACAGACCAAGCAGCTGAAAGGTTTCTCTCCTGTGTGGGTTCTTATGTGTGTCTGTAAATGTGAACGCTGGTTAAAAGATTTCTCACATACTGAGCAGCTGAAAGGTTTCTCTCTTGTGTGGATTCTCATGTGTTTCTGTAAATGTGAACGCTGGTTAAAAGATTTCTCACATACTGAGCAGCTGAAAGGATTCTCTCTTGTGTGGATTCTCATGTGTTTCTGTAAATGTGAACGCTGGTTAAAAGATTTCTTACATACTGAGCAGCTGTAAGGTTTCTCTCCTGTGTGGCTTCTCATGTGTGTCTTCAGATCTCCTTTTGTGTCAGTTGTTTTCCCACACTCAGAGCATGTAAATAGTTTCTCACCAGCACTACATCTTGAATCACTGACATGGACTTCATCAGGTTTCAAAGAGTTTGAACCTGACTGAGGTTCTCTGGTCTCCTTCCAATCATCACTGACATCAGTGTCAGAAGATTCTCCACTCTTGTCATCAGCATCTGGTTCTGGTCCTCCACAGTCCTCTCCATCAGCTTCTGTTTCCATCTGTTCAGTTTGTCTTTGATGAAGCTGTGAGGACTGAGCTTCCTCATCTTCACTCTTCACAGGAGTGAATGAGAACTTGATACGAGCCTCCTCCAGACCTTGAAGCTGCTCTCCCTCCTGACTAGTCCAGAATTCCTCCTCTTTAATGTGTGGGGGCTCTGGGTACTCCTGTTCCTCTTTAATGTGTGGGGGCTCTGAGTCCCCCTGTTCCTCTTTAATGTGTGGGGGCTCTGGGTCCTCCTGGTCCAGACTGGAGCTCCACTCCTGCTGCTCAGGGGGATCCTCTTCTTTAACCACCAACAGCTGCTGGACGTCTGCAGGAAAACAGATGTCCAGCACACACACAGACGTTACAAAGAAATATTAGTATTGAGCAAATAGTCTCCTGTAGATACACTTTTTTTCCTGCCATCATTCCCTCTTACACTCCCTGTGCACAGTTACCAAACCAGTAGGAGCTCGCTCAAATTGTGGCAGCGGCAGCTAGCAGAGGCACTTCATGTTTTTCGTAATTTGACAATATGTGACAATGCATTAAGGTCCTTGAAGGTATGACTGTTGCTAGTTGTAAAAAAATGCCGAATTGTAATACTATGGCTACTCCTTTTAATTCAACTAAGCTAATATAGGCTAACATCAGTTGGCACTTGTTGCCATGGCAACGATAAACACTTTCATGCAGCGGACTGAAGGAATGCAAATTGTAATTAAAGCTGCAAGCAGCGATATATGGGCCCTCGCACCTTCCCGCGTCTCGGGGGTACTGGCGGGACGCCGGCAGACGCGGCCGCAAATGTCTTTGACCATCAGACAACGCATCTCGGAGTTCAACGTATTTTTCCAGCATGGACTGATGCTGGAAATGATATAGTGCAAATATTCCACCAGTTCCAGTATCCACTATGTTACATCAGCTTGTTGTTTAATGGCGAATCACGTACAATGGCCGCCACGCCACGGCTATGCCATTCCATCAAATGTAAAGCTTTGAGTAACTTCGAATTGCAAAGGTCTTTAGATTGTAATGACCAAATTTGGAGTGGATCTGACAAAGTCCCCAGGAGGAGTTCGTTAAAGTATAGTGACTAGAAATCAAGGGGAAATTCACACAACTCTAAATGGCCGACTTCCGGTTGGTTTTAGAGCATGGTCCCAAGAGACTTTTTTTTTTAAGTCTCCATGTGATACATACAATATTTGTAGGGGACGCTAACGAGGCAATTTTCAATGGTCAAGCCAAAAAGCCATATGAAATATTTATTTACATTACCTATGACACCTGTGCAAAGTTCCAATGCTTGCTGAGCATCCTAAGCCACAGAAAAATAAGCTTCATTTTTCATGGTGAATGACGCGTTGCCACAGCAATGGGCGCCACATAAAATGGTCGTTCAATGTCACTAGACCATTTCAGTAACTTTTCATCATTAATATCCTTAGATAATCTTGACCAAATTTGAAGTTGATCACATGAATTCTGTGGGAGGAGTTTGTTAAAATACAACGTCTGAAAACGATGAAAATTGCCAAAAAAGCCAAAAATGGCTTAACTACTGTATCGCTCCCTAGTGGTTGAATGGAATGAAAATTGTAGGGTACGTAACAATATACGATGTGCACATATGAGACAAATGTCGCGATTATAGGTTAAATGGTTTTGAAGTTATGAGTATTGAAAAACAAACCCACGCCTTATGAAGTTCATTGGTCCATATCTTCAAAACATAAGGAGATATCAAACATCTTTTAATAAAATGTTATTATATAGATCCAATACTGATCCACGGGAAACTTAGTAGCAATCAGACTCAGCATGTAGGAGGAGGTTGCAAAAAATGGGTTTTTCACGAAATTCAAAATGGCGGAAAATTTTGGTAGGCGGAGCTTAGGGGTCCAACCGTTCGGTACGAGGCTCACGGTTCGGTACGCATGACGAACCGAACACTACGTTTGAATAATATTAGTGCATTTGGAAAATGCAGAAGCTTAAATTGTGGGAAATATTATGTTTTCGGTGGAGCCACTGTTCTCAAACTGGCAACCCACATGACGTAACAGACAGCGTGCTCTCTGACACGCCCACCACCAAAGAAAAATGTTCTACTCCAGTCAGGCACTTTTGCACTGTGAGACACGCTACATTAAGCTAGCTCGCTGCAGTATGGCTAGTAATAGACCAGAAATAGAAGATCCTTCAACGACCTGCAGGTCTGGTGTTTGGAGCCACTTTGGTTTCTCTGTGAACTATGAGGGCGAGTGGTGGATAAAAAAAACACTATGTTGCATTTGCTACAGGAGTGGCTACATCAGTGGGAATACCTCAAACATGTTAACCCATTTACGCCGACATCACCCCAGTGTGGCAGTGGGTGGAACTAAACGAAAACCTGGAACAGCACACACGCTTCAAACTCTCAGCCACTTCCTCTACCCTGTCTGGCAGCTCTCGCCCCAGCCGCAGAAGACCAGTGTCCCTCGGGGCTACTACAGCCACCAGCCCCGGACTTTCCATCGATTGTCCCTCATCCCGCTCTGCCCCCTCTTGTGTCCCCCACGGTCCCCGGCTGCCTGCCAGCAGCACATCACCACCACCGAGCCTGCCTGCTGAGTAACACGGCCACCTTCCCCCGTCTCCTGGTCAGCGCATACCTATTTTGCATTTGACTTCACGTATGAATCAGAATGCATTTAATATTATTATAAGTATGTATTTTAGAGTTGTAATAATAAAATATGATTATTATTTCAGAGCCTTCAACATCGGCTGCAGGACGTGGCCTCTATGGGTCCCAAACTCCTTCCTCTCCCTCCCACTGTAAATGCTTTAAATAATCTGAAAAAAACAAACTATTATAACATGATGGTGACATTAGCCATGATGAAGAGTAAACAAAACATGGTTATGCTTTTTCTGTTATTTATACAGCCTCCCAACCTGCAGAGACCCGACCTTCATCATCCAGCTCCTCGTCTGTTGGACCCACGATATACTTCATGTAAGCTTTCATTGTATGCCAACCCATGAAAATCTGATCATTGTCTTTAATTCAAAGTAAAAAAAAAAAAAATCTTTTAATAGGTCACCCTGACCCTCCCGAGAGCTCAGAGGGATTGGTGTCGTGGGTCCAGTGTGACAGCTGCCACACATGGTATCACACTGTGTGTGTGGGGCTGGGACGAGGAGCTGGATGATGAAGAGGATTATTTTAAATGCAATTTGTGTCCTGATTTTTAATAAAATTTTTGATTGGTTTGTTTTTAAATAAATGTTTGCATAGAACTTTTCAAATCATTTGCAGAAGTTATTTGTCTTTCACTTTAACAATGTAGCTTTTTAATCGTGAATACTTGTGTTTTTAGTTGTAATAGAACTCTTACTCTGCACTGTGTGTTATGACAGTAATTGTTATATACAATATGTGTACATAATTGTTAAATTCCATGCATCAGCTGGTGTTTTGCCAGTGATTGACATGAGAAGAGTTTAACAAAACATCCAGCAGGTGGTGGTATACACTCAAGCGGAAATTAAGGAGCTTTTATTGCTCAATTTGGAGTTGTTGAAGCGTGATATCTTATTGTGAAGGACAGAACTACGTTCCCGGATGTGTTGACAGCATTGATGGTCATTTTTGCGACCCTGTAACAAGCGAATATCCCCGAAAAAACAGCAGCACCCAGTGTTCACAACGAGGATAGAAGTCTGTACGGATTAGGCGAATAGCGGCGCACGGCTAATTCACCGGCGTTAGCATCGTTTTAACGACTCTAGTAAAGGCAAAGCTAACTTTAATAATTACAACAATATTTAGTTTGAAAGTTATAAAGTTAAACTTCAGTTTAACACCATTAAATCAACTGAAAACATAACACGATCATTTTTAATCAACATTTTAAGTGAATTGTATTGGAACATTAGCTAAAAACTGCCCGGTTCGGGGTACAACTCCGTTACATAGAAACGTTATCAGCCGGAGCATGAACAGAAGAAATAAAGTGACCCAACCTGCTCCGTGTAACCGCAGCTGAGGGTTGTAAACAGCGTCCAGGAGTTTCCGTTGTCGCTCGTTCTGCTCTTTTAAAACAGAAAGTTCCTCCTCGTACTCTGCTATCGTTCTTTCAAACAGACCAAGTATCTCCTCATCAGCCGCAGTTAGTCGCTGGTTGAGTAAACATCTCAGCATTTGGACTTTAGACATTTTCACTAAACCACAGAGACGTTTCCTCCAGACAAACTCCGTTAAAAACGGTTTGCTCACTCTGAGCTGCGCTGTGTTGCTTATGTTCGGGTCCGTCTACTTCCTGGTAGCATGCTAACTTCATTAGCTCCGTATGACACCAGGAGACAATCCACCAACGACACACACTTTCTCTCCACACAAACTCCGTCAAAAACACCGTTTACTAGTGATGGTTCCTTCCGTGTCGAGGCTTCAAAGCATGTGTTGAGTAATCAGGAAGATTTTTGTGAGGCGCGTATAGAGGCTCGTGTTGATGACGTGTGTGTTGACGTTCGAAGCCTTGCAAACTGGCTGTACCACGTGACCGATTCAGGAAGTGGTTCGCGGGTTGGGTGAAATATATAAATGTATAATATATATATAATAATATATAAATATAAGGGTTAGGGTTAGTTAATATATAAATATTTAATATATATATATATATATATATATACTAATATACATATATATATATATATATATATATACTAATATACAAATATAAGGGTTAGGGTTAGTTAATATATAAATATTTAATATATATATAATAATATACAAATATAAGGCTTAGGGTTAGTTAGTATATAAATAAATAATCTATATATAATAATGATTTGGGAGAGTTTTAGACTTGCAGCTGCATCATTCCAAAGAAATAATAACAATAAAAGTGCTTGTTTTTCAGGCGAACCTGAAACTTTTCAATTTGAGCTGTGTGCCATCTTCATTTACTCTTAACCAGTAACATATACACTGATAGCTGGAACAATTTACTAACTGAATGCCTTTATTATTCAATCAAATATCAATTCAAACAATAAAAAGCAGTACTATCACATACATTTAACAAACTGTAGCCACAGGATGAAAACAGTGTGAATTAAGTACAAAACCACACTCTTAAAAAAATAATTTAAAGGGGCTGAATTACAAACTCAGAACAAATGTATGATTGAAGGATCGCCTCCGCACGGCTCTCAATATGGCAACAAGGGTGCAACAGTTCACACAACAACAACAGTGCTGACAGAGCTAAAAATGTTAAGCTTGGAACAGCGTTATCAGCTGTAAATAGACAATATTTGACAACAACAAAACAGGTAATTCAATCCAAGGTTACTTCATTTACTTATCTTAAACAATATTGATCTCAAGAGTATATAAGATTAGACATTAATCAACGAATGAAAAATAATTTAAAAATGATTAAATTAACACTTTAATAACAAGAGCACAAAGTTCTTCATAGCCTCTTGATTTTGGCCTCAAAATGCACCAGATTGATGCATTTAACTTGAAAATGTACAACATTTTCTTCCAGGTGATCGTGCCTCGAACCCCTCCAGCAAACTCGGAGCAATCAAGGTTTATTGTGTCACTAATAGCAAGCGGGGGCTAATTGTGTGAGGACAGGGTTTTGAGGGAAACAATTCAAAATCTGAACGTGGAATCAATAAGCAATGCTCTCAAATTAAAACATGCTTTTGAATAAAGATAAGAAAAAGCACCATATTTCTTCCCCTGCGTTATGTGCCATGTGGTGTGTCAGATTTACCTTTTGTATACAAACAGAACCACTAAAGCCGGTTGTCTCTTGTATGATTAATTATGTGTAACTTCAGAGCCGACCTGTGCTGAAAGATTTCTCTCCTGTGTGGGTTCTCATGTGTCTCTTTAAATTTGAACCCCGGTTAAAAGTTTTCTTACAGAAACTACATAGAAACGTTATCAGCCGGA
>NW_022280479.1:0-8070 GCF_004355925.1 Anarrhichthys ocellatus
GCGTGCATCACTCACTCACTCAATCAGTCCAGTGAGTGTGCGTGCATGACTCACTCAATCAGTCCAGTGAGTGATGCACTCACTGGACTGAGTGAGTGAGTGAGTGAGTGAGTGACTGTGCCTTAAATGTGTTCCTTTTCTACCCTTGCAGAGTAAGCCGGATCCCTCGGAGCTTGGGAGCCCAAAGACAACTGATGACATAGTGCAGGAAAAAGGAGAGGAGGGCCGAGTAGCACGACGGAGACACAAGACGGAGAGCGTGAAGCAGCAGTGGAGCCAGGAGAAAGCCATGGCTGTGGAGCTGGAGCAGGCCCAGAGGTGGGGTTAACGCCACTGCATTGAACTACTATCAATGTGTGCTAAAACTCCAAAGACCACCAAAAT
Organism: Anarrhichthys ocellatus; assembly: GCF_004355925.1. Lineage (NCBI taxonomy): Eukaryota > Metazoa > Chordata > Actinopteri > Perciformes > Anarhichadidae > Anarrhichthys > Anarrhichthys ocellatus. Next base: position 385 of record NW_022280479.1, read on the forward strand.
ATCACCTCTTCTCTCAGTCAAAAGACTTGCAAAAATGATTTCTAAATGTAATATTTTCTATTTTTGAAAGATAATAGAGGTCTTTCCTTCTTTTGACCTCCAAGTTTGAGTGGGCGGGGCAGTGTACATGTTTAACTGACAGTCACACTACGTCTCCAGGACACATTTAGCAATTAGCTGGTGAACATGGCGGAGCATTCAGCAGCTAAAGAGACGGATATTTATAGATGGTGGAGGAGACCAAAAACAGAGCTAAAGGAGAGGAAATATTGAGATCACACTCATCACTTGGACACAATTTTATGATTCAAAAAAGAGCTAATTGATATATATGTTTTGTTCTATACATAAAGTTTAGAAGATGTGTTGCTTTATTGTACGTCTTTTAAACATCTGGCAAGGGACAACAGACAGAAGTTAGCCAATGCAGGATAACTCATACAGTTGTAGCAGAATACATTATGTGAACACTTGCACATTCCCTGCACGATGTTATGTAAAGCACTACTACTACAGCACCATGGGTAAGCAGACAGTTTCAGCATGAATTTCCTCTAGAGCAGCATCCTAAAATTGATTTGTGAAAGCCAAAAATCTCAGCAGCTGTCGTTGTAAACGATCAACAAGCCTTTAAACCGAGTAGAGCTCCACTCCCTGATGCAGTATCTGTGTTTGTGGCTGTGTAGGAGGCAGGTGTCTCAGCTGGAGGAGGGAGACGTGGGCACTCTGCACCCTGTCTACCAGCTCACCTGCCAGCCGTGGATCACTTTCATGGCTGAACTTGGTAAGTGTTATCTCTTATTTTCTGCCAGAGTGGGTAGAAAATAATTTGACAAAGAACAGCATCTTGTGACAATGAGAGGTTTTCTATTCAGTGAGCTGAAGTGTCTCTCTCTCTCTCTCTGTTTCTCTCTTGGCTGCTGGATAACAGGCTGCCCCTCCATTCAGCAGTGCACGGCTGAAATGGCTTCGCACTTCCTGCTGCCGTCCATCTTGGCAGAGATTGTCAGTTTGGTCAGTTCTCTGGCCAGCGACACGACAGTGAAGGCCTTTGAAAAGACAAGGTGAGGCGTTTGCGCTGGGTATGAAGTTAGTGTGGTGGAGGACTTGCAAAGCTATTGCTAATAATATTTCTCTTTGCAATTTACACTTGAAATGATGAAGGCACTTGCAAATGACAATGTAGTGCAAAATGAACCAAAAGACTGACAATGAGGAAGATCTTGGGTGGATTATGATGAGAATATACAGTACAGTATATGAAACCACGTCTAAATCAAACCCTCTCAACTAAATATAAATGTGGTTTTATTTGAAATCAAACACTATAACTAAGCTTGTGTACGAGAGACTAGATGCTCATCTATAGAGGAAACGTTAAAGTGTTTCTTTGGAATGATGGGAAAAACAAACACTGAATGGAAATGCTAATGACTCTTCTAGACCATAAATAATTCATAATCAGTCACTGATTAGTTGAGGTTACTCTAAAAGAAATTGCTCCCATATTTAAACTGTCGACTGGACTAAAAACAAGTAAAACATGAAGCAAAATAAAATCATAGCTGTCCTATAGAAAAGGAAATGAGGGCGAACTTGTGTTGTGTCCTGCCGTGCTCGGTCGGTCTTCATAGTCACACTTCAACTAAACGTCCAACTGCTTTCACTGCTTACTTGTCAAATGGCATTACATCTGCTTTGGTGTCATCTTGGAATACAGCCGTCGTCATGTTGTTTTTTCCGCAACCAATGAACAGAAGTGACCATGTTTGGATGTGGAGGAGTGACGTAGAGACATCGTATACGGCTCTGGTAGAGGCAGCAACCTGTCAATCACCGTGTAGCCCCGCCCTAAAGCATCCCCTGCTTTATGGTCTGTGTGACTCTAAATGGACCATAATGTACTAAATGAACATCATGCTGTATTGAAGAAGACTTGAAACTAGAGATTGAGACCATAAACTCATGTTTACAGTTTACTGAGGTAATAAATCAAGAGAGAAGTAGTCATTTTCTCATAGACTTCTATACAACCAGAGGAGTCGCCCCCTGGTGGACACTAGAGAGAATGCACGTTTAAGGCACTTTCTCATTGGCTTCACTCTGCAGAACTGAAGGTTGCTGGCTGGTTTGAATGCAAACAATTCAGTCTACAGGGCTTAAACTGAAAACTAACATTTGAAAGACTTTCAGCCATTTCAAGATCTTTTCTTTTTTCAGAATTCTTTTTGTTTTGTTACTGTGGAGCCTAAATGCATAAAACGCCTTCTGGAAATATTTGTCTTCTCATAAATAAGCTGAGTGTATTGTCATGTCTGTAGAAGATGTCAGACTTTAAGTGCATTTCAAGACTTTAAGGTTCCTGTCTGTATTTTTTACATTACAAGAAAAAGGGGAAACTTCCAGCAGTCCTATAGCTTCACGGGTGATTCATCTCAAATACACACATGGGAGTAGATTTTATTTCTGTTTGCATCAGTCCCACAGACCGGATGATAACTTGTTTACTGTGACATTCTTCTTTTGGCATCATTATCTAACTCATTGAACAAGACAATATGAGTTCAATATGACTCCATTTCCCTGCCAGAAAGACGAAGGCAACAAAAAGTTTGGATTGCATGAAGATTTGTCGATGAGCACACAGATGGTGCAGGGGCTGAGATGCAAAGGGTTTTATGCCCGGTTGTTGTAAGTAGTTCCTCCACCTTGTTCTTGCATCCAACCTACACAAGTGCTTGCCTGGTCGGAAGCCAGTGAGGGATCACGTCCTTATAGCTGCACTAGTGTCTCCTACTGGTTGTTTGCGGTAGGGACAGTCCTCCACAGTGCACAACAGAGGGAAGAATACATTCCACATCAGGAGACAACTGAGCGTAGTCACCCGACGTCTCTTCATTCTTACACAGATGTGTCATTTACATTTCAATAATGTCTGTCTCTGTTTCTTTTAGCTGCTCCGCATCTGGAGACATATTTGTTCCGTTCGCTCTCGCCCACAACCTCGGCCAGCCTCCAGATGCCACGAGGAGCTTCATTCTCGTAGGCCGCAACTTTCATCAGTGGCACTGCAGCACAGAGCAAGGTGAGTGAATTTTCAAACAGGTTTTCATGAAACCTCGCGTGCTAAGCCGAACCAACCAAATGGAGTAGTGGTCGACCATGCAGGTCCTGGAAATCGAAATGGCCATTAGAACTGTAACGATAGCATTGGTTATCTCAGCACAGAAACAGTTGGACGATGTAATGGTAGCAGAAGTAGCACGGACTCCCCGGAGTCTCTTGAGGCGTGTTTGTGACCGCTCTCTGCTCCAAACCACAATCTTCTTCTGGGTTTTTGGCAGGCTACTCCTCTCAGGTTTAAAGGGATAGTGTGGAGTTTTTGAAGTGGTGTTGTGTGAGGTGTTTATCCATAGTCGGTGTATTGCGTACAATGAATGGCAGTCGCCACTCCCCCAATTTGAAGAAACAGGCAGGAGAACCAGCATGGGACCAAAGCAATGTACTGCTGTGGACAGGGGCAGCAGCAAAGCCTATTTTAGACACCATTAAAAACAAAATCAATACCAGTCTATATTTAAAACATTTTCACCGCTTTACCTTGCTGCCAGACGACTCTTTCCGACGGGGAACCGAAGCCGTTATCTGTGCGCTTTTCAAAGTCGCAGGACTCCGTTGACAAAAGCAGTAATTCTACCTCGCAGAGCAGATTAGTTTCTGGTGCACCGCCGCCTCAATCAGTGGTTAGTTTGTTTGTCTTATTGTGACTTTCTCGTTTTAAACAGTCAGTTCAGATTCCCCAAAGTCGCACTGTAACACTGTGAGATGAACCAATGGAGGCAGCAGTAGAACAGAAACCCATCTGTTCTGTGAGGTCAAATGAATGTTTCTGTAAATGGAACTGATGATGGATCTAATGGCTTCAGACTTCATTCAATGGAATTACTCTAATAGTAATGAAAAGAAAGGACAACAATCTGCAGTACCTTTAGGCATTTAGGCGATAGTAGTTTAAAATTGATAAAGGTGACAGCGTGTGGCGGTGACCATCCAGAGAAGCTGGTTTTGATGAATGTTTATAAAGGCATATATCAGTGTCTGAAGACTTGAATAAACTACCCGCAGCACGTCGCTAACACCTGTTCTAACCACATCTGTAGCGCAGAGGAAGAGGTCTGAGCGTGACTGTTCCATGTTCAAGCTTTCCTCATGCTCTTCTCGCTGCTGCTCTTTGTTTCTCTGTCTCCATGTCCATGCCAGAAGCTGTCTAACGCCTCTGTTATTTTTGCAAGTGTCTGCTTCCACCCCTTTGTGTTTCGCTGTGTGTTTCACTGTCCATGCCGCCTTCTGTTTGTGCCATCTCTGTTTGCCTACAGAAGACAGTTCAGAGGAGGAAAACACCCCAGGGCTAAATAGGTTCACACGTAAGTTCAGCTTGACGCATTGACACTGATGGGATGTTTGAAATTGCTGTTCTTTTGATAGAAATGTGGTGTTTAATATATAGTTTGGGATTTTCTTTGTTAAATACATGTATTTAACAAACAACGCGGTGTGAAAGTTGACAAAAGGGCAAGTAGCTAAAGTAAGTCAAAGGCACTTGAATTTGCTTTACATCTTTAGATACGGCCTGTTGTTCTTGAGTCAAGAGAATAAAGGGAGGAGATTATCTTCACTTACCCCGATTAAAGGCCGGCACGCTCGCCACATAAAATGACAAACTTATTTCAATAAAATTTATTTTGTAAAGCCCAAAATCACAAGTTTGCCTCAGAGGGCTTAACGATGTGGACGACATACGACATCATCTGTGCTTTGACCCTCACATTGGTACAGCAACAACTCCCCCAATAAAAGGCTTTAACAGCGAGAAGAAGGGAAGAAACCTCAGGGAGAGCAACATAACAGAGCTACAACACATTCAGTCCATATGATACAGATGATTCATATAATGATGGAAGAACCAGCAGCACTGGATATAGTAGAATAATAATGATAATAAAAGCAGTCATAGAAATAGCATTACTTATTATATCAACTGTTGCCAATTTAAATTCATTTCGCAAGGAATTTGATGGCAGGCCAAAAATAATCTTTTGGCTGTTGGTGGACATCCAAAGTTACACTAAAAAAACAAGTCGGTAAGCTGCCTATTAGTTTCTTTAAAACACAACGAAAAGTAAAGGAGAATACCTGAAAGAGATTGTATTTGACATTGTAGTGCAGTCTTAGCGCTGTTCCAATACAGTGATAAATAGCCCCAAAAGTGTGAATAGCTCAGTAGAAAACCAGATGCACGAGTCGGAGACAAGCTGGGTCAGGCAGGCAGAACTAAACGCTGGAAAGTCGAGGCCCGTCTGGCAGGGAATGAGTGGAAATGGGCTGGTATGTATACTGCAGGGGTGGCTGGATCTGAAATGACAGGAGAGTCCATCTGTGGCAGGAAACAAACAGAGCAGACAGGAACACAAACACTGCCTCTGCTTTAAAGACTTGAGAGTTGAATAAATCTTCTAAAAGTTCAAATAGTATCTGACCCATCTCTGGTGATGACATTATCTCATTGTTTCCTTTCTAGTACAATACAATATCCCCAACATATTTACAGACTGGAACCTTAAGAAAATTCCAGAATAAACACTGAGCTGTTTGTTCCAATACGTCAGGCCTTCACTCGTTTGTCAGCCAACCCTTGGAGTCCTCTCAGAGAACTCTGGGTAGTACAGTGCATTTGGCTTCTGGGCTGATAAAGACCCGCTTAGCAGTTCCGCAGTAAATGTGCAAACGAAAACGAATTACGTGTAAAAAAGTTGATCTGAAAGTGATGGTGCGGTTAAGAACAGATGAAAGAATGTCCTGGCATGGAATCTGTGTAAAAGACACGCACGCTGTTGTGCTCTGATTCCTCCTGCTTTCACTCATTCGCTCTCTCTCTCTCCTCTGCCCAGCTCACAAGGGCTTCCAGCGCTTCGAGGCTCTGGAGCAGAGCGACGTGTTCAGTCCAAGCCAGGCTGGGGAAGGACTGGCTCCCCGCCAGAGGTTCCTCTTCATCAGCATCCTGGACAAAAAGGTGACTTGGCACATGTGAAAGTCCCTCAGGCCAAGAGAACATGACAGAGTTGTTACAAATACAAAAGGTCCCAATAGTTTCAGCTGTAAATGCATCTGTGACCACGACATTACAGTTGTACTAAATGTCCGTCTCTGCTCCTCTTGTCTATTTAACGGCTGCTTCATCAAAACAAAAGAAGTCCCACTCATATCCAGTAGTATGTCAGCATGCACATCATTATCTGTCCAGGTTTTGACACATCCGTCTATGAGATTTCCTCCTTTGAACCCAATTGGAGACCACCATAATGAAAGGCACCAGGTGGAAGAGACCCTCTGACCGCTTGTCTTACCTGAGCTTTGAAGATGCAATGTGTAAGATCTGACCACAACTTTTAAACAGAAAAACAGAAAGTTTAAACATTAAAAAATGGACCTTTATCAACACAATGTGAGGAGGATACAGTGTTGACATTGGTGATAGTGAGTCGCTGTAGCCTCCCAGCCCCGGGTGGGATGAAACGAAAATACTAGTTGTTTTCTCGTTTATATAGTGGACAGTATCTCCGCCTGTCACGCGGAAGACCGGGGTTCGATTCCCCGATGGGGAGCTACGTGTTAGATCCAGGGGTTCTCTGGCCCAATACGGGGCAACCTACTGACTCAGCTCTCTATTAAAAGATTGTCGAGCTGGTGTTCTGTCGAGGAAACTCGCCTGGCTTCTGCTAACTACCGTTACTCCTGACGTCTACCCTGCTTCCACTGGTAACGTGCACTCGGCCGAGGGGCCACCCTGGCCGGGCGCTTCTACCTCGTCGCGTCAGTTATGGCAGCTTTCCTCTTTTGGATCCGGGCTCTTGGTAAATTGCCAGGTTAGGTTTTAACGGCTAGGATTATAACTAAAACCGTAAGGGACTGTTAAGTGGACCGGTCACGAGGATAACCATTAAGAACTCTTGTTGTTAACATACAATAGCTTTACCCTTTTACTGCCATGAGGAACTTCTACTACCTCAGCAAATGAATGCTCTTGAGAACTTTACTTTAAATGCAGATTATATATTTATTGCAGGATATATTAGCATGGGCACAGCTACAGCTCTCATAAAATAATACGATACTTGATTCAATCAGGTTACAATTTCTTCACAGGTTATACTCATTAATTTTCGATGCCGAGGCGGCTCGGTGGAGCTGGATTCACGATGTAATAAAAAGTCCTTTTGAGGTTTTCAGGAGCTGAAGGTCCAGCCGAACCTTCGGCTCCTCCTGCGAGGCCAACGAAGTACGTTCAGCTCTCTCTCAGACTCAGTACAAAGTCTTTAGGGCGGCTGCGTCCATCTGTTGTCCGGTTGTTAATGTCAAACAGGGGGGAGAGGAAAATCTCCGTCTTTCAATCTTTGTCCTGGAACGGCTGTCTTCTTTCCGTGAACAGAGACGAAGTCGTCCGATGCGGTTGTTGAGCGAGGTCCAGTGTTTTCCGTGGAGCACACCGTGGAGCACTTGGGTGGTTCCCGCGTTGAATCCTGTCTTGCTATCTGCAAGTCTTCCTTTTTATAATCTTGGAGCTCTCTCTCCTCCCTCTTCCCCAACACTCCCTCCCTCGGCATGTGATTTACATGACATCATTGATTA
>NW_022280479.1:23070-31913 GCF_004355925.1 Anarrhichthys ocellatus
CCAACACTCCCTCCCTCGGCATGTGATTTACATGACATCATTGATTAAATGTGTGTGTGCTGCGAACAACGCCCTAACTTTCTGGTGTGGATACTCTCACTTCCTTCTTTGCTGGGCATGTTCGGACATCACCCCACCATCTGTTATGATCTCATCCTTTAAGGTCCCTTAAGGTCCCCATCCTGCTTACATCAGCTCTTTCCACACACACACAGACTTTTACTTCTTACTCAGTTATACATTTGTTAAATCACTTCATTATCATTATGTTTTACATACTTGCTTTAAAATGATTACTTATTATATGCTTTGTGTCCCCTTATCCTACTTTCATATCGAACTGTATTCTTTCATTTAAGGCAGCGTTCCTGGGATCTCAATCCTCTTTTTTGTCAGCAGTCGAACTTCTCTTGAGGCTTGGGCAGTGTTACTTCCTACCCAAGTCTCTCCTCCTCGGGTCCTTCGTACACGAACGGCCGCCTCTCTCGGCCGCCAGGATTCTTCTTCTTGGACTCAACGTACTCCTTTTCCGTCGAGTCCCTGTTCGGGCGCCACGTGTTAGATCCAGGGGTTCTCTGGCCCGATACGGGGCTACCTACTGACTCAGCTCTCTATTAAAAGATTGTCGAGCTGGTGTTCTGTCGAGGAAACTCGCCTGGCTTCTGTGTGTGCTGCGAACAACACCCTAACTTTCTGTGTGTGGATACTCTCACTTCCTTCATTTTCGAGTGTGTTTCAGGTTACACCCGTGGACATGTTCGGACATCACCCCAACATCTGTTATGATCTCATCCTTTAAGGTCCCCACCCTGCTTACATCAGCTCTTTCCACCCATACACAGACTTCACTTCTTACTCAGTTATACATACATTATTATTATCAGTTTACATTTGTTAAATCACTTCATTATTCTTATGTTATACATACTTGCTTTAAAATGATTACTGTGATTTCATCCTTACTCATTATATGCTTTGTGTCCCTTTATCCTACTTTCATATCGAACTGTATTCCTTCATTTAAGGCAGCTTTCCCGGGATCTCAACCCTCTTTTTTTTGACAGATGAAACGAAAATACTAGTTGTTTTCTCGTTTATGCCACTTTGGATTTAATTCAGTCAACAATCTATCAAACATACACGGACCGTGAAGCCCCGGAGCCCTCATGTGTAAGGAGCAGGTGGCTGCATGTTGGACTACAAAGTGAAGCCGATGCCGAAGTTCCATGAACCTGCATTCTCTCTATTGGCCATCGGGGGGGGGGGGGGGGGGGAAGACTCCTCTGATTTTATACTGTAGAAGTCTATGAGAAAATGACTCGACTTCTGTCTGTCTGTCTGTCTGTCTGCCTGCCTGCGTGCGTGCGTGCGTGCGCGCGCGCGCGCGTGCGATGCCTATACTGCTCTGCTGTTTATATGCCACAACTCGCTCAAGCATCTGTGGTGGTGTCTTCGACTAGTCATACTGGAACCATCCTTGCTTTAGGTGACTCTGTACAGCTACAACTGGTCCGTGGACCTGGGCGCCTCTCTGAATCGTGAGCTGGTCCGCCTCGTCAAGTGGCAGAACGCGAGGGCTCACGTCGTCCACTGCCTGCTCAACCAGAAGATGGGGCTCTTTCATCACTACTGCTTCTCTGACGCGCCCATCCACGAAATGGACTCCAAGCAGGTAAAGACACCGACACGGTTCCTAATGTGGAGCATCGCCAGCGGCAGAACGTTGGCCAAGCTGTCATTACATCAGCTGCATATTACAATATCCAAACCAATTCAGTGGTCAATTTGACATGATGTAGACAGGAATTTGCTCCAGTGGGTTTTTTTTAATGGAAGGATTTCAAAAAAAAAAAGGAATAAAAGTAAAGTTTAAAGGTACAGTTCTTGGCAGCCGTTCACTTCTTTTACAGTCAACAGAACAATATAATGAGACGGACCTTAGCAGGACTTTCAGGATGAAATATCGATGTCCTCCATTAGAATTGGCTACCTCACTGACTTCTGCAGACATGCTGACACACTTCAGATGTGTCACCAAACAGCAGCTGTATTGCCTTCTGTTTCAAACTGCCAGTCAGCACGTGTGCGTACGATGGGGGCTGGGAGCTGCTGCGGAGAGGCTGCTGCTAGTTCAGGTGGAATCAGCCTGCCAGCACAGCATCTGGATTCACACTGTTGCAGGAGGGAGCGAGTCCTGGGGCACATTTCATACAGCTGTTGTATCCTGGGGAGGAAATGCCGGTGACAAGTGATGATGTCATTACCTGTACACTAGCAGCCTGTTTGACGTGTGCTTCTCATGGTATTCATTTCTACACGCTGAATTATCTACCTGCACGCACGTTGTTTCTACTTGTACCACGAGACAACATTTGTAACCACTTCTACCCAGAGTGATGATGCTTACATTTAGTAATCACATGTTTTAGGTTGTAGTGGTCGACCTGCCTGATCAGATAGTGATCCGATCTATTTCGTGGTCAGAGGAGCGACTGTAAAACTGTGGATAAACAAATTTGATTAAGACTTATTTTGATATATAAAATCTTTTATTTTGAAGGAACATTGTCAGCAAATGTTGTTTTTTCATCAGCAGTAACTAACCAGGACTCAGACGGCAGGTCTTAGCTGTGCTCCAGTCCCGGTTTTAGACAAAAAGACGAAAGCTGCCTTGTTATTTAGATTGAAGTGTATTCGTTGGCTAGTATTGAAACTATGTACTTACAGAGTTATTAGTAAATTGAAGTGAATTTTTGAGTTAAAATTGAATCAATTCCTGATGAAACCAGTGTTCCAGGTGACATTCAGTATAGATGCTGGACTCCCTTCCATGGTCCTGTCCCCTGCAGTTTGTTGCTGCATGTTTTGTGTTTTGAGCATCTCAGCAAAAATGCTGGAGCTTCCTGTATTAACTATGGAGCCGCAGATCAATGTGCGACTGATGGACTCGGCTGCACAAACCAAAACAAGATTTCCCAGCTACACGACTAAGCATTTTATTCTCCTCTATTCCTTCCCCCTCTGCATTTCCTGTTGATGACGTCCTGGAAATACAACCCGTCAGGTCGACGGCCTTGTTTTTTCTAAATGAAACGCTTAACTACCTCGATGCAATTTAGTCCCCGTCAGATCCCATTTATCCTCTTGCATTATTTACGACCGGCTCTGGTGCAGAGAGGTCTGAGTGGGGGAGTTTTCACGGCCTGTAGTTTTTTTTAAGTGTACTTCCAGTGGCAAAACTTGTTTGCTCAGCATATTCAACAACCCGCCTTCCTTCACACTCCTCCACCTGCTCTCCTCTCCGCGTTCACATCAGGAGTCAGCTGTCATATACAGCCTCACTGCTCCTACTGGCGAGTAAGAGGACGGTGGTGCAGAGAGACTCTGGTCAGAAGCTGGACACCTGACGCAGTGTAGAACACCACGGGAGCACTGGAGATTTTGCAAGAAGAGCAGTGTCCCTCAACTGTGTACAGACTTTCTTTGTCCCATTAAATGTAATAATTAGATTAATAATGAGAACCTCTTTAGGAAAGCAAGGCTTGAGCTCCAAAGTGTTGCAAGAGAGCTGCAAGAATTCTGCTTCCAGTGCAACGACGGCCCTCGTGTCATGCTGAATGGGTGGAAGGTATGAAGATTAAACTAGGCGCAATGACCAACCAGGCAAAGTGGATCCTGTTAGTAGCTTGATTTGGTGACGTGCACAATCTCAACTGATGTGACAATGATCAAGTGGTATGTGTAGGAGCTCAGACTGTTTCACATTACCAGTGTGCTCCTGCTGTTGTGGTTCAGGGATGTGCAGCAAAGTAAATACACTTTTGTTAAATTAAATCTCCACTCAGAGAAGCGTTAGCCAGCTAGTTTCCCAGCATGGGAATAAAAGGATGGACAGAGTAGGAGGAAGGGAGTGGGCTGGATGGGTTAATACGGTCCGCGTCAATCTGGCCGTGGCGACTGTCACAAAGCATGCGACGCAGTTGAGCTTGAATTAAGAAAGGTTACAGAAAAGCGTCATGCTCCGTGTTGCCCCTGTGTTGTTGTGTGGAGCGGGCTGCAGCAGGGATTTATTAGAGCAGCGTTTCACAGAAGACACCAAATGCCCTTTTGGCCTCTCCCCCACGGCCAATTACAAAACAAGCTCAAAGAATGGAAAGAACCAAACTTTTTCCCCTTTCCCTCCGACGGCCCCGCTCTTCATCGCTGCGTCACTAATGAGTGCGGACAGAAGGCAGAGTCAGAGCAGCAGAAAATTTGCCTGAACAGAGCTTCATCTGTCATGGTCATGATGAGAAGCAGAGGGAGCACCAGCGCACACTTAGAGCCCTCCAGCCCGTGAGGCACGGCGCAGCCAGCTCTGCCACACTGGGGCATCTGGGCCCTGAGCTGCTCCGCTGAGCAAATTCGCCCAAAAGTTCCTTTTTCAACAGCAACCAGGGCACACGAACAATGCTCTGGACATGTATGTAGCCACTGATGATAACAACCACTAACGCCAATAGACGGTGCAGGGAAAATACTCTATATACGTTGGATGGTGGAAGGATGGAATGAATCTTCCGATTGAAAGACGCCCCAATCTTTAGCATCCCAGCTGATCATGCAGACATTAATCTGTCATGGCACAGTCTACCGTACTGCTGCCAAGAGCGGAGTCTCCTCCTTACCTACTATTGATTATGCACAAACCAAGCGTGGGGCAGAGCTGTAGGAGCTGGGTGCCACTTTACTGTTTGTTATTGAATCAAGAGTGTGTGGAGGGGGGAGTTCAGGGAGAGGAGAGCAGGTTCCTCCAGGTGGGCCAAAGAGTTCCTGGTTGTTTGCAGCGTCAGCTTTCTCTCCAGTCTTAGCGTTGAGGTGCCCACAGATGAAGGTTTGAAGTGGTTTATTTCCCCTCTAGGAGGAAAGCACTTTACTGTAGTGAGGGCTAGATATCTTGATCTGCACTTATTACGTCTTTGCTCATTTTCATCATTCGTCATTTTGATCGAATGGGTTAGTTCCAATCTACTCCACAGAACCAGGCCTTCTGAGTCCCTACCTTGGCTGGTTAATGAAACAAGTGTAGCTGTGAGGACAGCCAGTGGAGCTGTCTCCTCTGTGCCATGTCTCTTGTAAGAGTCTTTAATCTCTTTAATGAAATCAGGATTTCTGCTTTTTAATCCAAATGCAGATAGTTATTTGAAAATATTTCATCTTTCAATGTGTTATAAAAACAACATAAACAAACAATACGAGTATCAACTACAAGGAATAAGTAACTAAGTTAGATGAAATAAAAACAACATTTGAGCTCATCCCTAAAGTCTTCAGTGGAGAGAAGATGGTCATTGATAGAATTGAACTTGAATATTCCTAAAATTGGTTAGATGATGCTTTCACTCTAACAGGAAGCGTTATTATTTAATAGAACCAATCCTCTGTCTTTGCTGTCTTTTCGGTGAAGCCTTTAAAGTCAAACCATCCACATGTCCTCTGCCCTTGTCTTCCTTTCTCTCTTCCAGGACCCCAACCCGTTCCTGAGCCCCTCCATGGAGCCTGATGCGTTGCTGCGTAGCGCAGTGCCTCCTCTGCCCAGTAAAGAGCAGGGCAGGCTGGGAAGCTCTGGCCGAAGTCTCGCTCCACTCCACTTCCCCTCTGAGCTGCTGCCCTTTGACGAGGCTCTGAGGGACGTGTGCGCCATCCGGCCCTTGACGGAGGGGGACGTGGTGGCCCGACACGGCGGCCAGCTCTTGGAGATCAAAGTTGCTGAGCGAAGAGGTTAATTATGCTACTGCTACAACTACTGCTACTGCTAATAATAATAATATCATTCCTGTCCTATGAGCCCATCAAACCCCACACTGGACAGAAAGGGTGATGACTCTGTGTTTGTGCTGACAGAACTGGAGAAACAGATGAAGATAGAGAACCTGTTTGTGACGTGGCAGCAGAGGTCAGCACAATCCAACATGCCCATTTCAGTAAGTAGCCCAAGTCATGGTTCTGAGACGTGGCAAAATATTTGTAACTGGGTGCTAAATTCCAAATGAGTTGCTTCCACACGGCTCCCAACATGGCATTGCATAAAGTTGAGGTCTTGGCTACTTAATGCAAATCAGGGACGTCCAGCGAGATTCGCCACCTCTGGTAACTCCAGAAAAACTGACCGTTGTCGATCTAAAATGAAGACGGATCTAGCAACTGTATGGAATTTATCTCTCCTCAAATGTTGTCCGAAACACCTTTCGGTGAACTATTTTATGTAATATAAGAAGAAAAGTTTCCAAACAGGCCACCATGTTGGACGGTTTGAATGACGGGAACCCCTCGTCCAAAAACGCACCTGTGGACACGCACCACGCGCTGACAGAGCTAACCGTGTTTACCTGAGGGGGGTCCGGAGGGTGAGTGTGACCCTTCCACGATGACACTGTATCAGCTGTGCCATTATGAACGCAGTGCAGAGCCTTTGGAAACAAAAGCAAGGAGACGCTGGATTACAGCGCACACTGCTCAAGTAGACATTACTCCGCTATGTCTCGACATTAATAAGATAATTGTTTGCTGTTATATTAATGCCCTGAATAGTGTATCAAGATGCTTTGAATACAGTATTGTAATAGTTGAAGGCTATGTTCACACTGCAGGGGGAAGTGGACAGCTGCTATTGATTCTCCTCATGTGCAGATCAAGTCACAACAGATCAAGTCACATTGATATCTGACGTCTGTCTGATGTTTAACAATGACACAAGTCTCATTTGAGGTTGTTTCACTTCAATCTATCACTTTCACGAGGAAAGGTGAACACAGCAGTTCTGGAAGTATTCAGCAGAGGGACAGTTAGGACTAACTTGTTTGTAATGTTTCCGCATTGCGAGAAAACCAAACAGGTTTAGTCGTTAACCTTTTACAAGTTTGAATACACACCAAGAAATAGCTGATAAAAGACAGAAGAACGTGGCTGCACTACCAACACAGCTCAGCTCCAACTGTTGCTGTACTTGCTCCTTTTGTGATTATAGTCATGACAAGCAGCTCTGTGGAGCTCACCATCAAGACATCAGACTCTGTGTAATAGTTAACACAGAAGAATCCCTAGGCTCTGTGTGTGCATTCAAACAACGCAGGGTTTGTCATGGTTGAGGATACAACCAGTTAAAAGGGTTTGTAAATCTGGTGTGATATTGTGCTTTTGCTCGTGGGTTGGTTCAGAAAGGTCTGAATGGTGTTAGATATTGGACACAATAAAAAAAGCATAATGTGAGCAATCAACAACAAATTGGATCTGACCAGTACATTTCTGTACGTTGAAAGTAGCTTAATATGAAATAAAGCTAATTGGACTCGACAAAGCCTGGGGGAGTGGTGCCTCTCACCACTTGATGGCTTTACGGATTCACAGTTCCGGTCCATTCCTCGGGGGAAATCATTTAGTATCGCCTCTTTTCAAAGTGGGGAATATCTGGGGTTAATTAAAAAAGCTTCATGTCACCGTCTTCCACGGTGACATCTCAACAGGAGCTACATGGTGGCATTAAATTCATGAATTAGATATTTCAACAGACACCCACAGAGCACTCGAACTCAAGCACGTCCAAGAGGAGATCTACAGCTTGACCCGGACATGACGGGGACCACTGGCAATTGGGTTTTAGGTGGATTTTCATGCCACTGGATGGACTAAATCAAGATTAGATATGATGTGACTGCATCGTAGTCATGTCTGGATCTGAATATCAAGCCCCGTGTACAGCGTTTAGTATTCATCTTTTAAAATCCTTGATGTCACTATCTTATCCGAACACGTTTGTCTCAATAGGGCACTGATTTGGAGACCCTGAAGCAGTCGTCCAGGCTGGTCCACTACTGTGCCACCCCTCTCCTCTTCGACCCCATCTTCCGCAAGCAGATCCAAGAGGAGCAGATCGTTCAGCCTCCAGTGAAGGTATGTCTGCTCAAACAGCCACAGTGGGCTGAAAGAGCTGCAGACGACAGGCTCTTACTGTGGTTTGGGACCAGCACACCTCCGCACCAACACTTTGAGCCCACCATATGTCAGGGCCTTGGGCATCTCAGGGCTCGTGTTGCACATGGACCTGTGCCAGAGAGATTGGTTGGTCCTCCTACTTCAGGACTTGCTCAGTTTTGTTTCCACTGCCTGTGGATTTGGAAAATGATGAAGTGATGACATTTTGGATGGACTTGGATGCAAACTGCAACTGTAGTAGTTGGTTGAGGCTACAATCACGTGGCGGTAATTTTACTTATTTTATTTGTTCTGTCCTTCTGCTCATTCTGTCCCCTGAGCGAGCCCTGAAAAGGCCTCCTCTTAAGCTTGAATGGGTCCACCTCCAGGACCAGTCACCAGCCATGAAGACTTTGAACATGGTCCATGTGTAATCCAGGACTTTACCCAGAAACTCCATATAGCCGGGTACTCCAAGACAACAGGCGACCTGCTCGGTCTGTGGGGAACACTCAACACACAGTGGGGTCAGCTAAAACCATCTCCGTCCACACGGGCGTTTCAGCATTGTTTGCGAAATGATTTCCGTCCATACCAGCACACCTGAATGACTCAGCACACATGACTCTTCACATCAAGTAGATTGGTTGCTTAGTATTATAGTAGTCTTTAACAATAAAGAGTCGTGCTTGATACTTAAGATCTTACTTAGTTACAAGGCTGCGGGTCTCTCTCTCTCTCTCTCACTCACACACATCAAAGGTACTTTAAAATGAACACTTACAAATCAACGGTCCATCAATGTGGTCAGCACACGTCTCTCTCTCGTTTCCTCTCGGTGTCGTTGTCACTCGTAGCTCTGCTGGTGGCTGAAGTCCCTGTCATACTGGAGG
>NW_022280480.1:0-31905 GCF_004355925.1 Anarrhichthys ocellatus
CACATTTACCCCATTGAAAGGGCACCCTAGAGGGCACTGCATCACATTTACCCGATTGAAAAAGGTACCTTAGAAAGCACTTCATCACATTTTCTCCACTGGAAGGGCAACCTAGAGGGCACGATGGTTACGATGGTTACCATGGTGTATTTTCTATAGCAGCATCTAAGAGGGCACTTTTCCTGAGGCTTGTTCGAACATGGGGGCACCAAGGGAAGCAGTCGCCCCCCTCTGCTCCCTTCTTCCACCACCACTGCCCCTGACCTGGTATAACCTCTTAATATTGGTGCAACATATTGGTCTACAGCCCCATGTATCACGCACTTTCATATCTATAGAATCAGTTAAACTGACTGCAGATGACACCCTTCCTGAGTGATTGTACGCAGCTCTGGCACTCGGTATTTAAGCCTCTCAGGTTTCTTTCTTGGAAGAGGAGAGGTAGGAGAGGGGACTTGGCTTCCAGATCCATAGCGACACAGTATGTTTTATGACCCCTTGGTAAAAAAGTCATCCTCATTTAAGGCAATGAAGTGTGAAAATATTTCTGAGCCGAGATCCAGCCAGAGCACAGAGGGTTTGAAATAATATAGCTGGTGAGCAAACGACAGCTGAACTGACCGACATTAGCTCTAATCAGAATATCCTGAGCCTGCAGGCCGGGGATACTCAGCCCTCTGAATATATACAGTACTGTTATCCAGCGGGAGCCTCTTTGATCCCATCTTTCTCTGGACCAATCTCATCTCATACAGGTTCATAAGAGGCCTCGCCTTGCAGCCCAGCTGGGATCAAACTTTGACATTTTCCCTCCCACCATGGCGGCTTCCATGCTGCTCACTCCACTCTCACACTATATATTCCCCCTGTCAAATTCAACGTAGGAACAGCTGTTTTCCCCTCCCCTGTGGAGCTGCTCCATCCCATCCCTCTCCTCCTTCACTCAATGTTTGCCAACCTATAAGTGTCAGCAACTAGCTTTCAATCAACCTGATCCTTATTGACTTCCTAAAGTGCTTTGAATTCATCTGTCTTGTCCACTAATCCCCTCTTCCTCCTTCAATATTTCACATTTATTAATCTGCACATGATGTCAGGATCCCTGTCAGACCAGGCACCTCCCATGGCCACACAGCTGCAGCCACTCCAGCCGATTACCTCCTGCAGGCTGACACACCAGACTCAGGTCCCACTAACGCTTTCCCTGGCACTATATAAACTCTGGTCCTGCAGTCTGGGGTTGTCAGGTTGTACCGTCTTTCACCCGCTTCAACCCCGTTGCATCTTCGGCTTCGAGCGCCTGCCTCCGGTGTCCGTCGGTCCGGGAATCCCCCGTGCCCTCCTTTGTGTTTACGGACTACTCACCGCCGCTCTGCCCTCCGTGGTGTTAACGGACTACACACCGCCGCTCTGCCCTCTGTTGTGTTAACGGACTACTCTCGCCGTCAAGCTGCCAGCTCTCCGGTGTCGAGCCACGGGACTCACACCGTCGATCTGCCTACTCTCTGGTGTCGGACCACGGACTCCACACCTTCCTATCATCTTAATTCAGGCTAAATAAAACCTGTTTATACCAACTTCTGTCTCCTGTGGTCTTGCTATTGGGTCCTCACTGTGAACTCCCGTGACACATGACATGTGGCCATGTTTTGTCTGGCTCAGAAGTTTCCAGGCCATATATTGTCCTAAAGAGGGGTAATGGTAAGTCATTTCTTGTATTACAAAAGAGCATTTGCACATAGACCTATCAATTCTGACGCCGGTGCGTAATAATATAGTATCTATGACATAAGAAAGCAAACGCATCTCATTGCATAACATGTTTCCCTCTAAAACCAGAGCCTTGATCCAAGAAGAAGAGAGATACTGACATTTAACTCTCCTCCCAAAGCAATATTTTCCTTTCATCTGGCTCCCAAAGCTGCACACTGCACACTCTCAAATTAGAGCATCGCTACAAAGAATAGAGTCAGAGATTGTGTGTGTGGTTAGACAATGAGACGATATGGAAAAGGTGTGTTGAAAATGTGCAGTTTAAGAATGTCGTGAGAATCACAATCGGACAGAGGCTCAATACGATATCATTTAAATACTTTTCAAAGTAAGTCTGACTTTCCTTTTTGCCATGTTGGAGGAGAAAACACTGCACATGTGATGGTAAGGGCTTTGGGAGCTCTGCCACTGGTCATCTTTAAATTATTGATAAAAACCTGCAAATGGTGATTTGGTTTGAATATGTTTTACAAAATGCAAAGACTCTGTTATAATCTCCATGTTGCTGTTGGTAGTTTGAAAAAAATTCGGACAAGATTTGACCAAAAATGATCTGTCTGCTGCACTGTAAAGAATCTCTGCAGGTGGTTTGAGAGAAATCCATTAATAGGAGTTATAATGTTTGAGTCAATAAAATAATATTTTGCCTGAGGTGAAAATAATTACCTGACTTCCAAACTAATCATCTGCTCAGTGGGCACAGTTCCAGGAAAGTCATCTACAAGTCTAACCCCTGACCCGCAACCTGGAAACACTATCATTAAAACCTGTGAGCAGTAACTGACCTATTTGTATGTCTGCTCACCTCATTTCAGGGAAATATGGATAAACCACAAGGATCGTAAAAACAGTTCTTTCTAATTGACAGTCGGTATCAAATCCACTTATTGAATTTTGGGTGAGGCTTCGAAACAGAACTAACCAATATAATGAATAACTATAGGTTGCCATTCAAAGAATTAAAATACTGCAATTGGTAATTTTTTTTTTTTTATAACTTGGCAATACATCTAAATATGGTACAATGCTCTTTCAACAAAACCAAAATCTAAAAAAAAAACTGAAATTACCTCCCTCCTCTCAATTTAAAGCCAAATGTGGTAATCATGATGTGTTAAGCAGATATCAATATAAAAGGATAGGGAAAGATGTCTGAGGAAAAGCACTAGACTCAAAACTTGTTGCCTTTACTACATATTTTTGTTCATCTTTGGCTCTGTTCTTGTGTATTTGGGGATTTTTGCTCATCAGAAACTTCTAACTTTCTATATGATGGTAAAAATGATATTTTTCAATATCCGAATATACTTTGTAGTCACAGGTTGTCTCAATATGGTTACAAAACCCTGTCTCGTCATTTATCCTTGCAAAAACAATCCATCACACTAAATATGACATGCTGTCTCTCCAAGCGTATCCCAGCATGCATTTGGCAGAAGGCAGAGAGACCAGCGAAAATGCATCAGAGCATCACAGGGCTAACATAGAAGGACAATCACACTGACTTTCACATGCATGGATTTTTGACCGCGGGAGGACACCCGCAAGAGACAGAAGACCATAATAGCTAACAAATATATCACATCACATGCATTCAGTTATGTCTCCAGATGTAAATATCACCTACCTCTGGTCCTGCGGGGAGTTGAAGGGCCAGAGAGAACTATCCCAGTGATGAAGACCATGAGGAGAAGGATGTGTTGCTGCATCCCCATCATCATCTCTGCTGTGGTCGGCTCTAAGACTCAGCTGGAACAAGCTGCCCTTGATCCGAGTGAGCTCAGTTCAGAGTGAGACACAGAAATAAGATGCTGTCACCTTGTTGATTGATTGAATCTTTCCTAACAGGTTGAGTCAATGTGTGCTGCAGCTGGGTGTTACTGGAGTGGCTGGACTACTTCTCTGGAGCTGGTGGCTCGCAGGACTAGTGCAGCTCACTGGACTGGACTTCTGGCTGCTCCTGCACCATCTATACCTCCACAATGGAGGGAGGGAACAGACAGAGCTGGACACACCCACACCCATTGCCCTCCCCCATCTCTCCTTTTCTTTCACTCTCCATCTCGCACTCTTTTTCTCTGGAAAATAAGTGAAAATTTTCTCCAAGCTTCCCGCCCTCCCCAGACTTTCTTTTTTTTTTCCTCTTCTGAGTCTGGTATGTCCCCAGCAATCCTACTTTCCATCTCTGCAGAGGCCCTTTGACACTTTTCATTGTTCTCATTCTCCCTCTCTATCACTCTTTCTCTGTCTCACTCTGAGCACTCTAAGATCAGGGCTTAGGAAACAAGTGTGAAGCGTCAGCTACATGTAGAGCAACTGACTCTTGTAGGACGGACACACCTGTAATAAATGTTGAACATGCAGAGGAGACATCAATAACAATAGACAAATCATGATATGAAGAAACAATGACAATATGGTCAGACCTGGATTGCATAAACTGCTCTAACAAAGACGACAGGCTACACACTAGCACACAGAGAAGAGGCAACGCTCAGGGATACTATGCAGTACCATGCACGTGCATGTGTGTGTGTGAATACTCCAACATCTCCACCCTCCAATGCAGTTGATTGTATCCCACATGTCTTTACACGAGACAGGAAATGATGTTACACGCCAGAGGAGGTGTGTCTCCTGAGGAAGTCCCTGAACTGATTTTTGCAGTGGAACCCCGGCCTTCATCGCGCCAGAAGCCATTAAACACAGATGAATCATAAACTGCACTCTGTGAAAATGATAAAAAAAAGCTGGGTAACTGGGTTGACTGAAACTGCTTTGCTGATGAGATTTGTTTGTCTATGAAGTCACGTTGATGAGGGGAAACACGGGAGATAAAGACGACCACATTAACGACCATCTATTGTTTTTCTTCGTCTGTCTGCTTTCATTTCATTTTTTCTTCCCAGTGGTAGAAAGTAACGGAGGCCATTCACTCTGAGGTACATTTACTTTACTTGAATATTTCCATTTTATACAACTTTCATACTTCTACTCCACTAAATTCCAGAGGGAAATATTGCACTTTTGGTTTGTGTCCAGATGTCTCCATCAAAGAGCGATTCCCCCTCTGAACTGCTCAGATGGTTTCATTTAAGTAACTGTTTGATTCCCAAAGTGGTAAAATTATCGAAATTTTTCCAAAAACAGGGGGGGTGTGATCCTTTGGAAGGGCCTGATCCCTACATTAGCAACCACAGAACTAAACAACCAAACAATGTAAAGTAGCTTAAAGTAGCTCCACCTCGACCAGCTACAACATTAAAATGCTTCTGACTTGATGCACCAGTATTAACCATTAAATCATGTAATACTATATCACTCACAGGGGTTTTCTTTCACTTTTGATACTTTAAGTACATTTTGCTGATCATCTTTCTGCACCTTGATTTGAGTAGGAATTTGAATCCAGGACTTTTACTTGTGATGGCGTATGTGTACATTGTTGTACTGATACTTTTACTTTATTAAAGTCTATTAAAGTCTAATAAAGTCTCAATACTTCTTCCCCCACTTTTACAGATTCAGGTTTTATTGCACTGTTACAGATTAAACCAGTGGTTCCTAACCTTTCTTGTGATTCTTTGTGAGCCTGAGGTTTTGAATGCACACATTTAAAATGCGTAAGATAGCAAAGCTATATTTGACTCTTCCTTGAGGCTTTCAGGATCCTTATTTGAGTGCAGGTGAGTTTGTTTTAGGTCTTCAGGGTTTCCCTTATTTTACTTGTTACCAGATCGCAGCCCTGCTACACTCTTTTACCACGAAGGTATACATGTTTAAATTCCAAAGTGTTATTCTTTATAACTGATTTAGATGATAATAAGACCCTCTGCCGTCTCTCCTTTCTTTCCTTTGGGTCTGTGAAGGATGCGTAGGATAGAGGAGAATGGGTCAGGCTTGCTATCCTCACTCTGCTTTTGTCATCATCGATATGTCGTTCCTTTCCTTCATTTTATTACTTTTTTATTTTATTTTATTACACATCAGCACCACCTGCCAGCATGAGCCACGCAGCCGTAAGCCTGCGTCAGGGATGGGTAGAAAAACAAACAACAAAAATTCACATTCACGTATCCGTTAATGTTTTCCAAACAGTTGATGATACTGAAGGAAACAATAGGAGTTTCGCCTTCTCATCCACAAGATTATAGCCACCACGCCCTGAAGAAGGATCACCTTTACTCAAGTGGAAAAACACTCACCAAAATCTGAAACTGATTTTTTTCTTGCATCCTCCTGGATTTCTTCCTTCCAGTAGGTTCAGGCGATTGGAAAACGTTTGCTGCTACGGCCAACAGCAGAAGGTCTTTCACAGCTCAGTCAAGTGTGTGCAAGTCTCCTCACCAGGACTGGTTGTGATTTTGAGTATGGAAAAAGACAATAATTTAGATTCATTTTTTCCACTAACTTTTTCCAATCTGCCGATGCCATGAATGGAGTGGCTTATTAAGTTACAGACTTCCATACCAGGTCGGAGCAGTTTGAAGATGAAAATGTTGCGCACACATATTCATACTTCTCATTCTCTGCCTTAGGCCACACCTCTGTCATCACTACATCACCACGTTTCTACATTATAACCTTTATACTGATGCATTTATTGAAAGAATGCATCTGACTTCTGATCCTCTGGTCTGTTTTTGATAATTTATTACGTGCCTGTCAGGATGTGTGGTACTGCAGCAAGTCTGGTTTTCCTGCCAGATAAAGGAGCTCGGCCCTGCATTCTGCAGCAAAGTGGAAAATATTATGTATGGAAATATTCCTCCAAATATTCACCCAGTTTCTCAGAGGTCACAGGCTCATTTAGTTTCATTTACGCATCCATTATGTGCAGACACGCTTTCTTTTTTGATGTGTATTATTTATATGGCAGATCACTGTCATGTTGCTGATAATGATATTAAGTCATAAATTTCAAAATCAAAGCAGTACCTGGATCCACCCTGAGGATGACTTCACTGCTGATTACTTTAACAGTCATTGTAGTCCTTGCTCAACAAGTACACACACTTTGCATACTCCCACACAGAGCAAGTGAACAACATTATGCGCATCTTTCTGCATCTGCTGAAAAGTTGCAAACCTATAACAGGCAATTCTTTATACCACAGACCAGGACCAGTAATTCCTTTATGAAAATGAGACACACAATATGATGACTTCTGATAGACAGGTCAGTGTTATTGCCAACTGCCATGTGGCAATCAGCAAATCTTTCTTTCTGGAAAGCCCAGAGGGACAGCAGTGTTGTGAATGATGAAACAGAAGGATTTAGGGGAACTAGAGGAGAGAGAAAAGAGACAAATATGATTCATCCACTCTAAATTTGTCTCAGAAAACAGAAGAGAGCGACCAAAAAGCTCAATGTGGTTCTCATTTTGCGTGCCTTTCTCTGTGTATGTGTGCATGCATGCTCACTGTGCAAGCGTACGTACTTGTGAGTGCGCTTGACGGGATGGATCCTCCATTTGAGAGATAAATAACCCCATAACATGGGAGGATCAGGCATGCAGCTTAGAGCTGACAGCAGATAGAATCCACAGGCATTTGTAAGAATCTGGTTTAGTTTCGCAGATACTAAAAAGCACAGATGTCTGCGTCATCACTTTTAAAATGCTTTCTGCTCTGCTACTGCACCGTGCTTTCACTCTCAATAGTTTTAACAATTGTGCAATTTGAATAATGCTAGAGCATTTAGAAAATGCATAAGCCTAAATTGCTGTGGGATCCATCATCACTCCTTAATGACAAGCCGAGACCCAAAGAGATTATCATAGGATTTTACTTTCACAACTTGTACGTACTGCTCTGCAATGTCTTTCCTCGTCTCAGTCTCCTGTGTCATGGTGTGTGGAACATCTCACTTAGTCAGAATGCCCATATTTGATTGGCTGAGCTGCATCACGTGATGTGATTCACTACCCAACTAAGCCTCTGCTGTTAAGTTTCTTTTCACAATAGTCACGTGCTGACCAATCACAGCGCACTCTGCACCTCGCGGCAGAGCTGCACATGGACACTGAGCAGCATGTAATGCTGACGTCATTATAGGCCGGCTAGCAGGCTCTGATACGTCAAAGAATACGCCCAACATGTCAAACTAAAGATCTGATTGGTTGAACACTATGACAATCAACAATATCGTCCCCATTCACTTAAACTGCTCAGGGATGCAGGCCTCCGTCTGCAGGCCTGGGTCTCTGTTCTTACCTAGAGACACAGAGGTGAAATCTGATTGGATAAAAGCTCTACTTAAAACAAGCTGCACTGGAAGCAGAGCAACTGAGGAAGACAGTAGCTGTGCAAACAGAAATGTTTTATAGATTATAATACATGTAGTGTATTTAAGAAAAATTATTAAATTATAAAATAGATATAGCTTTGTGATTCTGTTTAGGCCAGCAGAGAAGGCCTTGCAGGCCCTGACGGCCCGCCACTGCTAAGTTGTGTACAGGACTGCAGTGACTTCCTCCAATAAAGTTTTACCATGCTTTTACACTTTGTTTTTCCTAGAGATTTACCAAACAAGATATAAAGTGTTAATTTGTTAGCTTCAAGGGTGCTGGTAGGTGGATTTTCTGCAATTGAACACAATATTTAATATTTAGCGCAAGGACATACAGTAAGAGTGGTATCAATCTGTTCCTCAAATTTCCAGCAAGAAACTGAATAAGTGTATTTCCCAAAATGTAGGCGGTTCCATATGAATCCACTACTCGCATCCAAATTCAAAACACAGACCACTCAAACAGGGAAGAAAAAGGAGCATGCTTAAAAATAGTTATTACTTAACGTGATCAATTTATGACTAAAATCACATGCAGATGCATATCATGCTAAAGTAATTTTCAGGCCCTAACGCACTGAAAACCACTCACCTCTGCTTCATTCCACCAAAGAAAATCCAGCATCATATTCAGTTTTTAAGGTTGGGACACATTTCGGCGATAATGTTTTATGGTGGAACATTGTCGGGCTATGAGTTTCGTAGTGTACGCAGTTGCTGAAGAATGGATCACTGTGCACAGAGTGGAGAAAACACAGGAGGCGTTGAGAAGCCAACAGATAAATTGTTTAGATGTGTTTCCTTCACAGAGCTTTACTTCTGACCTGCACTTCATCGTTTGTGCTATTGTGAAAGTTAACACTGCACTTTTGTCTCCAGAAACTAAACAAAGAAAAGATGACGTTAGTGCAGCAGCCACAGTATCTGTTGTGTCACCCAGGAAAAATACAGGATGACAGAGTGGTGGTAGAATGTATGTTAAATGTATTCTTTTATGTTATAATGTTTTCTTTCCATCACTTTGACATATTGTCCCATGCTAAGGCCTGTCACTGGACGATGGGAAAATTACATTATTAGAAAGAGGTTCTGTGACAGACAGAGAGAAAAGAAGGGCCTCTGATTGAAGTGAGTTTGTTTTCCTGGCTTGGTAACATGATTGTGCTAATGCCTTCTTTGGTCGTGGCTCCGTCTTTGTTCCTCGTGGTGATTAAAACAAATAAACCACGGGATCGAACTAAGACAGGCTCTGGAAGACGGGAGAGATTTGGACATATTTAGCACAGCCAGCTCAGTAGGTGAAAACAAATGGGATGCCAGTGCACTGGACTGTGGAAAATGATCGCCCACTCCACATCACGTCATTTCACACTTACCGAACAGAATACAAACGCCACACTTTACAGTAAATTACGTAACAGCCTGAAAATCAGCACTTTCTACAGAAACAAATTGCTACTTCTTTCCATTTTCTATCCTTCATTTATCTGTTAAACCATCTGGGCTGTGAGGCAGAGAGAAAGGGCTCTTCCAAAGAAAGAAATGTACCTGGATTCGAACCAGAGTGAATGTGACAGATGATGAAGTAAGAGGCAGGTCTATGGATACACAGCAGTCCTTGTTTGACCTCACAGGAGATACATATAACTCTCAAAAGGTGTCTTTGTTGGGTTTCATCCATTCATCTTTATGTCAAACAGTGGAAGGTTGGAGAGCTGGTCACTGCATGTGTGCTGGCATGTTATTCATAAAATGATAGATTGAGGGAACGAATGAAGAAGCGACAGAAAGAATAGCATTGTTGAAGCCATAAAAAGCAAGAGTTACAGATTCTGAGCTCAGTGTGGAACAGAAGAAGTAAATACAAATGTTAAGGGTTCATTGAAAATGTCTGAACACCACAAACACTATGACACTGCTGCACATGGACCCTGAAACCACCAATAAATAAGCAGCGGTGGAAGAAGTACTGAGATCTTTTGATTAAGTAAAAGTAGTAGTGTAAATACAAGTGTCAGTCCTGCATTCAGAATTTTACTGAAGTAAAAGTACAAAAGTACTTAAAGTACCAAAAGTAATCTGAATTTCATTTCAGAATAATATATAATTGGATAATCATTTTTGATTCATTAATATGTACACCATTTTAATACTGTAGGTAGTAAATGTGGGACTAATTTTGTTTTTATTTTATTTTTATTTTTATTAATTTATATATGGCTGGATAGCTTGTATGTTTCCCCCTTTGGGATCAGTAAAGTCTTACTGATTTATTAATATAGTAACATATTTGTTAATTATATTTTGTATTATTAATATGAATTTGTAACATAATTTATCAAATAATTGCAGTGAAGTAAAAAGTTCAATATTTGTCTCTGAATAGACTACAGTACTTGAGTAAATGTGCTCAGTTTCTTTCCCCCACTGGCAATAAGAAGACGGATAACACAACAAAGATAAGTGGGATTTGTTCACAGTCACCCTCTGACATCCAGCACACACTGGCCGCAGACTGAGGTCTGAATATGATGAGCCAGCACGGACACTGCTGCATATTGTCTCAAGTTCAAACACCCTGCAGCGTCCTCATGAGCAGCATGTGAATCTAAAGGACAGCTGGTGATGAGAATGAAGCTTGAAACAGCATGCCTGTTGCAGAAGGATCTCCTCAGTCTGGCAGAGAGACTCACGGGCCAGTGGTCTGTGGTTGTTTACAACATTTCCAATTTCCCCTAATGAAAAAAATACTCCATGAACTCACACATAGAGATGATTCAATGATCTGCAGGGGAGGATTACGAATGATACAAGCTGCGGAAGAATTGGCTTCCACGCAAAGGCAAAGAGACTGTCCCTGGATGCATTTGGAAAATATTCAACATGCAACGTTGAACCACCCTGCAGCAACAAATCTTTTCACACAATGCAAATGGTTGGGTAGGATTACAGACTGTTTCACAGTGAGGGCAGAGGTTTCAAGATGCTTTCCTACCTCCCAAGTGAGAACTTTTACCATCCTGCGAAGAAAAAGACATCAGATCTATCCTTCCTCGTGCAGTGGAAGCCCAGTGCCGAGGGCAATGATACTGAAGCTATTATTAATTCTTTGGTCCACAGAAACAAATGACATGTCGGTGGTTCTGCATATTTTAGCCGATTAGCTGCTGTTTTTACTTTCCATTTTCCAAAGTTTTTTTTAATTGATTTTCCTAACTTCCAGACAGTCATTTGTTTTAGTTTGCTGTAAAAATCAACTTGTGCAGACTTTAAATTTGCCAGATATGCAATCCGTCAGTGAGAACATTTAGCCACCTTCAAAGTAATTCATCGTTAAGTCATGCTGTGATTTCACGTTGATATATTTATTTGCAGTGGGTGTTGAAAATATGTCTTGTTGGTGCGCTCCAGGACTCCACGTTTGGAGAGTCAGCTGCTGAACAGAAACGGCATGAATCATATTATTCAATTCACAGCATCCACATTTAGTATAAGTAAATATGAGAGGACGCACTACTTTGATCGGACAGTGATGACACGCAAAGCAAGTGGTCCTGATGCACAGTTCAAAAAAGAGAGTGAATTTCTTCAAAAGTCAAGTCACACTGCTTCATTTAAAAGTTAAAAAGCCTTTATTATTGTGGCAACATGAGTAAGAACAAGACCAACGATCGAACACACAACAACCTTTTTCAAAGTAAAAACAAAATCACATAAAGAGACAAAGTGATGTCTCACTACTTCATCCATTGTCAAAAATAACCGTCAGGATGAAGCAAAAAAAAAACGAGATTCCTGGAAAGAATCCTAACTTCACCTAAAACTTGCACAAATGCTTTCAGCCAAGAGCAGAAAAGTGAATGCAGACACACCTGAAAGGCTGCCACGGTAAATGGAAGCAGGAAAGGCCTCAGTGAACTGCAGATAACCTGACTTCATGTGCAGCATGTGGGAGATATTCTCTATGGCAGCAGTCAGGGCCAGCTCTGTAATGACCACGCTAATATCTGATTGGGTTTAATTTGATACAAATGAGCATATTATTAAGCAATTTACCAGGAACGATAATACCTCACTTTATTAACAAACAGGGCACTGTGACTGGCATGTCACATGAAACCCAAGTGTCCTCTCGTTCTCTGTTTCTGTCAGAGGATTGAATTTTCTCTCCGCTGCGGAGAGGAGATGTGCTGCTGGAGTAATATACTATGATTCCCCGAAAAACTGTTGAAAGATTCCTGAAAGACACAGGCCAACATCTAATTGGGCCTGGAGCAGAGTGAAGTTCTAACTCTCAACTCTTTTTTTTCTTCTTTTTTTTCATTATCCATCCCTGTGTTTCCCATTAAAATAGTTTCCAGTCACTGAAAAGAGGATTTGAAACAGCCAGCCTCAGGTAGTACCTGCTGGAGCGTTTGCCAGAGATTTTGGGCTGAACTGTAGATGCTGGTTCTGGTGTTGGACTCTTTCCAGTAACCCTTCAACCTTTCAGTCATAAGTCTGAGTCGATATTATTGATCTATTTCTCTTTTTAATCCAAAACTTACAAAACTCACAAATCCCTCGGCATGCAAGAGCTCTGTTTTTCTAAAATAGAGCTCAATGTTGTCAAAATCTGGCATCTATTTTATCGTGTTTTCTCATGCAAAGACCCAAAAACAAGCTAAACACAAGCAACTCAAACCACAAGATTGTCTGAAATACAAGTTCATAAAAATAGTCTTTCCTTTGTTATCTGCTCTTTCACCTTTGAGCCAGATACATGAAGACTCATTCTTAGGCTACAGTGAGTCTAATCTGGAATCAAACAGACTTTGAATTCAAGTAGACAAATAATGCAGCTTTGAATGGGTTGTGTGGCTTTGGCTTGGGACCAGCTGCATGCAGTGTTCCTCAAACTTATCTTCTTCTTATCTTAGATTTGTCTGATACAATCTGTGTGTTGATATTAAATAGATACTCTGAGATGGTTTTATGTCTTTTTGAAAATCCATGAAGCGCTGCATGTTTGATAGCAAAACCATAAAGCTAAATTCCTAGACATGAAAGTGTATTTCTGAACTGTTCTTTATTGCTGTGATTCCAGTCCCTGACGTACATCTGGACGAATGATTGCTGAGGCCGCGAAACGAGAGAGAAGCAAAGACATCCAGGTCTAATTGTGAGCAGGTGACCGGCAGACGAACGGTGGACAATTTGGAAAAACTGCCCCCACTTCCAAATGCCACAGTCACCCCGACTGGCCCGTCTCCCTCACAGGCCTTTTTAATTTTCCATAACATTCCTTAATCCACCTGGCCGACTCTGCACACACCATACCCAGACACATGCAAACACACACACACACTCACACACACGCAGCTTTCACTTTTTGTGGCTGGATGTGTCTGGGCAGCTCTCACTGGCGCATGATGCACGCAAACCACAGTGTGTGCCAACAAACAATTGGAGAAATTTCGACAACAATCAACAAAGAGTGAAGGACACACAGAGGTCTACACCACACACACACACACACACACACACACACACACGGATGTATTGTGTTACACTATGATACAATGTACAAGACTGGGTTGTTTATCTTTAGTTGACAGGTTGGTGTGTAAGCCACAATCTCTTGATTACACTTACTGGTTAAATCCTTCGAAGACTTGTTTGGGTAAAGGACCATCTGGTTTCCATATGTCTGTCAGAAACAACTCTTACTGTTGGCTGGAAACCAAAAAAGATCAGCACTGCAAAGCTCAGCAGTTGGCCGAGGGGCTCGTCACTTCCCGAAGAGAACAGAGAGCCCTCTGATCTATTTAAAACCCAACCCGAAGATGGAGGCTTCATGAAAGTGCTGTTGCATCCAATAATTAATTTAAAAGGAGTATACCTGAACTTAAAATGCACCAAAAAAAAATCATGCTTTGCACCACACAGCTAACTCCAAGTACATATGATCTTACTGTGCAGCATGCCATATCCCATCAAATAAATAGCATATTACAAAAATGATCAATTTCATGTATTTTTTAATGATTGAGTAATTTTACACAAAGTTATATGAGAAGATTGATACAACTCTCATATCTGTACATTATTATATGAAGCTACAACAGCCGGTTAGCATAGCTTAGCACAAAGACTGGAAACAGAGGGAAACTGCTAGCCTGACTTAAAAGTATTAAAATCCTTCCACCAGCTTCTCGAACACACATTAACACTAAATAACATGTTATATACCGTTGGTATTTACAAAAAGCAAGGAGTAAAAGCAAGACATTGTGGTTTATGTGCAGGTTTTGTTTTATGTTTTGGAGTGTCAACTGGTTTCCTGGCAAACCAGGAAGTCACTGCAGCCAGCCAAGAAAATCTGACACATAATTCCCAGTAAAACCACAACATGTAATAACTACACGTCAGTAAGTGGAATTTGTAGGTGGATTTTGTTTAAAAAAATAAATAAAAAATGTCGGACTGATCCTTTGAATAAAGCAAAAAACAATCTACCTTTAAGGTGAGGTAATCCGAACTGTTTAAAGCTAAATAAAATTCAAGAATCTGATAGTCAGAAGTGATCTTAAGTGTTGTCATACAACTTTCATCTTAATAAATGAATCCTAATTTCTATAAATCTCTTAAAACACATGGTTCAATGGTTTGAAATTAAGTAATTGTCAGAGGTTAAGAGTAGTTCTTACACATGCATTGTATAAGATGAGGGTTCACTCTGATCCCTTGAGGCCAAGTCAGGTCTGTCCTCAAAGTCGTCAGGTCGGAGATGTCGTGTCACGCCGCCAGTTGGGCTTGAACAAAGCTAGAAACTGACAGGCTACAATATCCTTTAAGATTGTTTTAAGCATGTGGAGAAAGTCAAATAGATGGAGAGGTTAAGACAAGAATGAGATGTAGAACCTGAAATCAATAAACCAGATGACAGGATCAGTTTGGACAGAGTGAAAAGAAAACATGGAGAGCTTGGGGGGGGATAAGCCACGTTCTTTGAAAGCGGCATTATAATTTAAAACATCATCTCCTGTTGAGGCCCAGAATGTTATGTCTGCTTTATACTGGTCGGTAAGCCCCGATTTCCTCCTCACGGCACCACATATCTAAAACATTATCTCTGTCGACCACAGTTATGATGGGAAAGATCTCAGACTACAGAAGGCCTAAGCAAAACAAAACCAAGGTACTGAAACACAACAGCGCTGATACAGAAACAGCTGTATCAAATCTGTTCTCTGCTTGCTTTGGGATTCTTCTCTCAGCCTCCCTCTGCACCCCAAGAGAGATCAAATCCTTTGTCACCCTATTGGAGAGATTATTGGTAGTGATCCACTGGAAGCCTGAATGTCTTCTCTTTTTCAGTGTGTTTTTTCAGTGCGCTTGTAAATACAACTCTTCATTTCTTGTTGAGAGTTTGCTAAGAAGGTCAATATCACTCTCATGTTCGTATTGTAGTATGAAGCTACAGCCAGCCGCGTAAAAACAAATTGTAAAAACAAAAGGTAATGGTTTTAAGGGGGACTATAGTTGCGGGACTATTTCTTGGCGTGGTGCATTGAAAAGGGTTAACTTTTTCTTGTAAGTCGGGTCTAAAGACTTAACAAATTCATGTGATCACTTGCGTGCGTCCGTGAGTGAGTGAGTGTGCACCTCTGGGTCTGTCCACGGCTAATCTCTCATTCTGCCGCAGCAAACTGCACAATATTTTGGGTGGGCAGTCATCACTGCGTGCTCAAGGACCTCTCATGGTTGTAGTGACTCACACTTTATCAAAACACCTTTTATAACCTGTTTTGTTTTGGCGAGATTACGACGTGTCTTTAAGCTGATTGCCTGCATACACCTGCTTGTTTTTGAGTTTGAATGAGGTGTGTTTTACGATGCCTTACAGCCCTTTAGTCTCTAGACGGGGCTTCAGACAATCGCAGGTTGTATTCTTTCAATCACATATTACAGTGTTCTGCACTCTACTGAGTGCACTTTTCTAGTCTATTTTGTTTGTCTGCCTTTGTAAATGCTTTACAGCAACATAAAGTAAAAAAAAAGTATTTTAGTGAGAGTACTTAGTTGTTAAAGCAAATAATTAAAAATGGGTGAAAAAGATCAGTGATTTGAGAGGTGGGATTCCATTCCTCACAAGTTTGACTTCGCTCACTGTTACATAATAGTAACAGATTGAGTTAACTTGGATGCGTTTCAGTTTCAAACATCTGTTGGTGAACATAAACAAAGTAAGACATGCCACAACATTTTATCCCAGAACGTTTCAGGGTGGTGTTTGCCAACAAAGATTAAATACCAAAACCATCAGTGACCATGCATCGCTGCAGTAACCTGTGCTTGTCTTTTTCTTGTGATGGCCCCACAGGTTGTATAGTTCCTCGAGGCCGTGCAGATCGTCCCAAAATGAAGTGATGTGACAGAGATAACTGTCTGCTCCTCATCCTTTATGCAACCAAGTCTTTCAACCTGCTACATAATGCGCAAACTATAGGCCAGCTTTTTTGTCACATAAGTACAAGACTATTTACAAGATTAAAGGTTTAGTGAAGATCTGTGGCATATATGTAAATCTCATGCCGGTCGTCAAACCTTAGTTACATAGTTAACGGCTAAAGGGAGCTGGATCAGCAGTTGTGACGCAGCTAAACAGGAACATTAAAGGTTCAATAAAAAGGTTTTGTTGCCCTTTTTCCTGCTGTTTTAAGCAAACGTAATAGAGGTTTTACTTGTTTTAGCCCACTAACTAGAAGTAGTGTAGATCTGACCATCCAGGTTTTTGAACTGACTTCCTCCCTTCAAGCTTCTGTTGTCCTTTCATTTCAGCACGAGATGAAAAGGTTAGTTGAGAGCTCGGAATGTTTTGTACATTTTTTTTAATGCGAAAGCACCATACTCACGTTATCCATGTTTGGTTATTGTTTGTCTTTGATATGCACCGCCAAGCGTGACTTTTCAAATGAATCTCTAATGAGAGTTGCAGCATTGGGGTTTAAAAAAATGTACTTCATTTTCATGGTTATGAATTAGGTCGTGCAAGTTTCTGGTCTCCACAAGTTAACTATCATACTGTAGTGAAATCACCAGAAACCCATGACTGATTGAATGGTACGCCTCAATCTTTTGGTATGCTTTTGAAAATGGTCAATAAGAATAATGTGACTTTTGCTTAATGATTGATAAATGGATTATACTAAATGAAAGGTCAATATTCAATGATCTGTGGACTGGTTTGTATCCACTCTTGTATTTAGTGCTGCTATAGAGTGGTGCAGGGATGATGTATTTTTGTAGCAACTTGACAAAAAAATTCAATTGGATTTTTAAAATGTCTCCTCAAAAAGCATTGATATTTCACATGAATAACGAACGCCATGAGCATTTACAGAAGGTTGAGTAAAAACAAATTATTGAGGATAAAAGTCTCAAAGGGTTTGTGTTTGATTCAGCCTCTGGATTATGATGAGGATGATGATGATGATGATGATGATGAACAGTCTGATGGTTCTGCTACTGTCTCCTGTTTACAGACTTAAATGAGATTCTCCAGCTGCTCTCTCCACATGAGCAGATGGCCTCAGAGGGGCTTTTGGTCTACTGTGGTCTCTACACCTGCACGCTGCCTCAGACTGTTTTCTTTTTCCACACGTCGCCTTTCTCGTCCAAATGAGGCCCTGATGCTCCTGCCAGGTATCACTCACACAAGACAGACGTGTGGTCAAAAATGTAAATGATAAGCTGAAGCCAATCACAAACAGGACTTTGATTTTATTTGGTGGCAGAAGTAGGGACTTTTTGAAATAGTCAGTCTCATTGAAAGGACACACTTCGTTTTATTCAAATAGGCCAATGAAACGCTGAATGAGAGAGTGCACTGAGTGACAGAAGCTGGTGGAACAGACGCGACACGACTTGAGGCTGTGACTTCAGCTCCTTATGGTTTCGCACCAGCTGCCAAGGTCAACAGTCCAACATTCAGAAAGCCGACCAAACAAAACACGGATTGACGTTTATGACTTTGATCTAAATTTGTCCAGGATCCTGTCTTGTCTTCCATCATTGGCAGTCAGCACAGAGCAACCAAAACAATAAAAGACCTCCAGATGATCTCACAAAACCAACACTGTAAAATCATAATCTCATAAACAGAGAATATTCAATATCATAAGGGAGTAAAAAGTCTGTATTTTTTTCCCTGACATTTAACACTGTGGTCCCTAAAAGCTAATGTGAATGCCATCAGTTTGTGAGCTCAGTGGATATGTGAGCAGCTTCTTCTTCCCAATCCAGAAAGGACGTACCTGTCCCTCACTATAAACTGAGGTAGACGGATCAGAAGAGGTTTCCCTGCAACATGTGAACTGCTTGCTCTCTCCCGTCCCTGATGAGGTCTCTGCTGACAGAAGGTCTGGAACGAGATAGCTGAGATCATGTCTTTCACCCTCTTGATCAAGCAGTTCTAGTGCAGTTATAAATAATGTCATGGAGGGAATGATCCATTACATATAATAGCGACGGAGCATAATTGGAAAAGAGAAGAAAAACTAATATTTATTTTGCATTGTTTTTATGTCATCATCGCATCAAGGGTATTCCTTTACACAAACTGTCTCAGCCTGTTATACCGTGAGTCGAGTGTTTGTTCAACACAACAACAATCACCAAAACAGAGAGATGACTGGTGCCAAACTTCCAACCGACACTAGCTGATAAATAGCCAACTGGTTAGTGTTGCTGCCAAGAACCTGGTCTGAATCCAGCGCTGATTAAAGAGGGACGACAATAGGAGTTGTTTTTGACGGTAAGCTTCACTCCGTTGTATAGAAGGTTGTGTTTTTATCTGAAATATGTCTTGTATATAATATCAATCAATTTGATAAAGGAGAAATGAATCGCTGCAGGGAAATAAATATCAGCTTTGCTGCTTGATGAGTTTACGGTCTGATAAAGCAATGATTTCCAACCAGGGTAACTTACTTCTGCAGTTGTAGGGGGGATGTGGAGTTTGTGGAGTAGCTCACTTTATTTGTAAAAATATGAATTGAAATTAAAACTATATCCAAAAGTTGAGACAGCAATGCATGGACACTGGTGGGCCGTCAGGGCCAGCAAGGCCTTCTCTGCTAGCCTAAACAGAATCACAAAGTTATAGCTATTGTTGTCACGGTTTAGGCTTTGCCCCCCTGTGTTTCTGTGTCTTTGTGTCTGAGTGTCTCCTGATTGCCTTCATTCACTTCATCTGTGCTCAATCACCTGCCCCTGGCTCTTTCCTCTGCCAATCCCACACTGCACTCATTCAACTCACCTGCCTGCAATCTACTCATCACCCCACACATATATACTCCCCTGCTTTCGCTGTTCTGGTTGTCAGATCGTCTTTGTTCTTCATGTTCCGGACTGGGTCCTCCCCATGTGCTCATCGTGTCTCCAGTGTTTGTCCCTCGTGTTGTCTCTCTACGTTCCATGGTTTGAGACTTTGCTTTTTTTTTTTTGGGACTTTGTCTTTTTCTGGTTTTTGCTCCCGCCCTGTTGGAGTCTCTTTAAGTTCTTGTTTATTACTTTTTTTGGTGACCAGTAAAATACCTTGTTTTCAACTTCACCTCGTCTCAAGTGTCAGTCTGTGCTTGAGTCTCTGATCTGCCCCTCGGACGTGACAATTTTATAATTTAATATTTATTTCTTAAATACACTACATGTATTATAATTTATAAAAATATTTTTCCAATTATCTTATTTTCTCATTGCACAGCTCCTGTCTTCCTCAGTTGCTCTGCTTCCAGTGCAGCTTGTTTTAAGTAGAGCTTTTATCCAATCACATTTCACCTCTGTGTCTCTAGGTAAGAAGACAGGCCCAGGCCTGCAGACTCACAAGTGAATCCCTTTGCAGTTTAAGTGAATGGGGACGATATTGTTGATTGTCAGTCTTCAACCAATCAGATCTTTAGTTTGACATGTTGGGTGTATTATTTGACATGCCAGAGCCTTCTAGCTGGCCTACAAGTAAGGAAGACAAGCTAATAAGTCCCAGCTATAGTCATCTGCAAAAGAATATTCAGGTGGAAATAAAAACCTTCTATTTCAGTGTTCAAACTTCTATTACTCAATGCCAGTAGCACTTACAGTGATTCTGACTGTTGGGGGGTGGAAAACAACTGCAGTGTGTTGCCTTTGAAAAGAGACCAAAACCATGCATGTACTCCAAATGGTTCAAGAACAGCATTCAATTTACTTTGGGTATGCCTTGGATAGGCGTTTTAGGCTAATTTTACTGGAGTGGTAACAGGTTAGTGTTAAACCCTATCCAGTTTAAAATCAGTTCAAATGAACACTTTCGAGTGTTCATTGCACTTATCCATTTTGTCACTGAGTCAGGAAGATATTCTCCTAAATGGGGAAAAGGGAGTTGAAAAACTATTTTCATGACAGTACCATAGGTCCTTAAGTGTTTCCCTTGTAGTCCTTGGACAGCTCTGTTTTGCTACTAATGGCATCACACTCATCACATAGAAACTCTCTCACACACGCACAGTACTTCTCAACAGGATAAGTACTCATCCTAGAACATCTGTGTGGTATAAATCAGTCTCGGAGAGGGTTGCGTCACAAACCAAAAGGCCTCAGAGTGAGAGAGAGAAGCCCTTGGCAGCGACCGCCAAGCAAGAGAAAAGAATTTAACCATCACAAACTGAAATACATCATTTTAATTGCCAAAACAACGAAATAATGCTTTGAGTGGGATTTTGGAAGGAAAAGTAGAAGCAGGCTGAAAAATGGGGTGATGCAATGGCAAGCTGGAATCAACAACCCATTATGCTAGCTATATCTCCGGAGGTCTGTATCGCCATGTGTATCTGCCTTGGATGTTGCTATGCTAATTAATCCCATGAATTATACGATGCACAACAGGAAGTGCAAATACTCTACTTTGCTGGTAATTGGCTTAAGCTCATCTATACCGTATGGTTTTTGGGCTAGTATTGATACATCTTACAATAATTAGACTCTAAAAAAGGTTTTGACTGAAAATGCCGATTAAGAAACATTTACACATATTTCCATTTTCCTCCTAATAATGAAATAATTAAAAAACAAATAATGAATTTTAAAGAATTACCTAGTCAACTTGCTGTTTACATCCACATCTGTCCAAAATGTCATCACTTCATAATGTATTCCTGTTAGACATTTGTGTGAAGTTGTCATAATTCGCCTATGGATTCTTGAGTTATGGCCAGAAATGCGTTTTGTGATGTCCCAGTGACCTTTACGCACCAAATCATCAGTTCATCCTTGATGTGGATGTTTGTGCCAAATTTGAAGAAATCCCTCGAGGTGTTCCTGAGATATCACAATACATTCTTTGTTCCTTATTCCTTGTTCCTAAGGCTGTTGTGTCAGATAAACAAAGATAATCTTGCTTATTCACACATCCAGCAGATAAACATTGGCATTCATTAGGAGTTTATAGCCACCCGGTGAAGTCTCCTAACAGTGTTTGCTCTCCTTTTAACCACTGAGGGAAATATATGGTGATAAATGCTGAGTGTTCAATAATGGGCCGATTTGGGCCTGTGGCAATGACCATCAGGCCAGTGGGGGTTGGGGGAAAAGCAAATGATGACTTGCACACTCCTATCCGCCGTGAACTCCTGGTTACCCATTACATACACTACGCTGCTGGTGAGGCACGTGGGCCAAAGACAGGGCAGTAATCCAGCCACGTGCCTTTTCTGATTCTTTCTCCCTCGATCCGATTGGCTCTCATCTTCCATCCTCCTCCCACTGACACACACCCACATGAAAATAAAAAAACATACAGGAGACTTTATTGTGTTCACATCAGGCTTAGAAAGAAAACACACAGCCATTAGATATAAAAGGAAATGACGAGAGGAGGGACTAGTGTGAGTGCAAAAGATTGCAGGAGAAAGTGCTATAACAAAGAGATGTACGAGTATAACAGAATCTGCCATGTTCTTGGTGTAGTAAAACAGCTTATCGATTAAAGCTAATTTGCCTCCAGGTGTAACAATTTGAAATTATCTTTAGTAAGAAATCTTCCCAAACAGCTGCTGAAAGCAATGAATAAAAGTCCTACTTGTGGGTCACATTCAGAGGTACCAGTGTACCAAACTCCTTTCCATGCTGCACGGGTACAGCATATAAACACCACCGTTTCTGCACAGTGTTTCACAGCCAGCTGGTGAGGGCTTTCCCGCTAACTCTGTCATTTATCTGCTCATAAATCAGCAGACTTTTATAAGACACTTAATAAGAGTCTGCACAGACACAAGGCAATGAGGTGCAGACTCTTTGATATATCAAATAACACCTCTGCAGGCTTATCAGCATAATTACAGGCTGTTGTTGAGAAAGAGGAAGGAGGACAGGAAAAAAGAAGGGGCTCTGATTACTTAACGTGTTCAAAATGTGGGAATCCTGTGCAATCAGGTATCTATTCAGTGTCATACTCCAGTTCATCTCCAATCTTGGAGCCTCTCCAACTACACACGGACACACACACACATGCATTTGAGTCATGAAAACACAGCTAGGGTTAAAATCTAATTTGAAAATCAAGTTAAGATTAATGCAGCTTTCATCAAACTTATATCTATTTATGGTCATCTGAGTGCAGGCAAACAGATACACGGCCCCCTGGTGATATCACAGGATCAGACACATCCAAAACACCACAGTCCGGCTATTTTCAATAATTAACTGCACCCAACGGCACAATTAACACCCAACAATTCCTGAATGAGCTGCTGTTGTAAATACAGATTGTTTAATTCAGATTGTTCATTCCTTTTGTTTTTTTTTGTTTGTTTTTTTTGGAAAGAAGCCCCTAATTTATTTTACTAAAATCATAGTGATCGCTTTTTGAATGGTGAGAGAGTGAACATTTTAGTGGGGCTTGTTGCAATAGGGGCATTACAGCCTCCTGCCCAGAACCACCAAAATATTCCAAAAATAATTTTGTTTTTATTCCTACTAACAGAAATGAGGTCCGTGGGAACCCAAACAATAAGTTGAGTAACGCAAATGAACAAGGGTTTTTCCACAAACATGAGGAACACGATCATAAATTACACGTCAAGCAACTTATTCGAGCAGAAGTCTGAAGCTGCTTTTGTCAAACGGGCAAACATCGACCCACCTGGTCGGGAACAATTCTCCAACACTGGAACTTTTCATCCGTTCGTCACTCCACGACCCAAAAATATCCTCCAGCATGAAAACATTACATGTCAGTCTGTCTGCATGCAGTAATGATTTCCTCCCGCACTTGGTGTTTCCATTTTTCACCCACTGCCATGCACTGCAGTGACACGGACCTCTGAGCCACTCAAAGCAGGCACACCCTCCTTCTCTGTCACCATAGTGATTTTGATTTTCTTATTTTAAATTTGATTAAAAATACGCCATGACTGGCCAACAACACACCCGCTGACCTCATCAAACCACACCAAATATAATCCAAACCTCTGGAACAATGCTCATAAAATGTAACAAGAAACTGCAGCTGGATCCAAGTATGACACAATGCTCATAGTTGTATCGCTTTACCACACTAATGCCGTGTTTACACAATGTCCTTTACTTGTGCATAGGCGTGAAATGACACAACCACACCCATGGCATATGTGTACAAGGCTGATTAGTGAATACAATATTTTAGAAACTGTAAAGGCCACATAGGGGCCTATGATCCATACCTGATGAGGCTAATCTGCTCTTCAGATTATGCAGGAGCAGCTAAACAGCTGGTCGAAGAACATAGTGGAAAAAGATATCAGTGACTCTGGGAGAAAGTCTTATGTGTTTTTTGTGACACTGACAAGCACAAGAGGTGCTATAGAGGTGCTATCTAAATACGACCCCTTTCTTTGGAGTTACTGGTGGTTGGATTTTGCTATCTTTCGAAAGAGCCAGGCTAACTAAACTAAGTGAGCTAAGCTAACTAGCTGCTGATGTGATATCAGGTGACATCCTCTCAACTACTTCTCGGCAAGAAAGCGAATAAACGTTAAATAAATATAATAGACGAAATATTCTTAAAATATCAAAAGTAAAAGTACCCATGTTGTAGATTTGCCCCATATAGCATTATATCTGTTACATTATTATTACTGATGCATAGGCGGCTATTTATTGGAGGCGGAGCTACTGTTGGACACTTCTTATTTGATAACAAAACATCTTATTTTACAGGCTGATCATGTGCTTTATAGATACAATCTCAATCTGAAAAGTAACTACAACTGAATAGAAGTATAAGTTGCATGAAATGGAAATACTCAAGTACCTCAAAATTGTACAGTGGTTAAGTAAATGACCTAACTTGTATTCCACCTCTGCATTTTGTATAAAACATTTTATTTTCAGTTCCAATTTGTTATTAATAATGTACACAGCAGCACGCCATGATAACACTGTTAAAATGGTGAAAGAAATATCAGTATAAAAAGAATGTGTTCATATATTGACACACATGATTTACATCCTACAACTGTTAATAATATCCTCACTGATGTTTACATGACAGCAGTATGGGATGATTGGCCGTTTTTCCAGGGGGCAGATGGAGGATGTGGAGAAAAAAAGCATGCATATACAAATACAACTGAATATGCAGATTGCAAAAGGCAAGACACTGTCGCAAGAGTCTGCTTCCTTCGTCGGTGTTTGTCGCTTATGTAGACCTCTGAAATAAGAGTAAAAAAGCAATGTAATGTAAACAAGAAGCTAGGACACGATCTCTGTGTCTGATTCTGACAGTCACACTGGCCGACAGAGGGCTCAATACGAAGTCTTGTCTCGAAGAACATGTGAGAAGACCAAAGAACACACTGGAGTTAGTCTGACAGGTTTCTGATTGAGGAGCAGGATGGTGGCCAAACATGTAGTCACAGGGCAGATCATTCTTTTGAAGAATTGCTGGTAGCCTTAAAGTTTTTTCAACAGGAGACATAGCTTGAGGTTGGCTTTCCAAAGAGAGCATGTTGTTTATCAGCTTGCTATTCCTGTTTTTTCAGGTGCATTAGACATGACGTCTGAAAGCAGACCATTTGAATAAATCCCTCGGCCGTTTGCCCCAGAGCATTTTTCCACAGAAACATGTTTTCACTTATTTCTGAATCCCAGAACTATAAATGGTTCACGCTTTCTGCCTTTCTCTCATCACCATGTTTTCCCTTTCTCATGTCTACCACGCCGTACCTTTGCAAACATACACACCAAAGCTTTTGATTGATGGAGCCGTTAAAAAGGCGGAAAAAGAAATCACCTGCCAGTAGAAAAATAGTTGGAACAATGTTCAGATTGTGAAAGGCTGCTTTTACATTGATGGACAGTAATAATACATACACTAGCACCACATTTGGCCATCTCAAAGGAATTGTTGAACATTTTTTGGAAGAACGCTTCTTTGCTTTCTTGCGAAGATTTAGATGGGAAGATTGATTCCTCTATCTGTAGATGTTGGGCAAAGCAGCAAGCAGCTGTTTAGCTTAGCTTAGCACAAAGACTGGAAACAGGGGCAAACAGCTAGCTTAGCTTTGTCCCAACATAACAAAATCCATCTACCAGCACCTCCAAAGCGTACTAACACCTTATATCTTGTTTGTTTAAAATATATGTACTTAAGTGCGCAGATTTTGTTACCTCAGAGCAGAGTCAGACTAGCTGTTTCTCCCTGTTTCCAGTTTTTGTGCTAAGCTAACAGCTGCTGACTGTACCTTCACCGACAGATATGAGGGTCCAATCAATCTTCTCAATTAGGTCTCCGCCAGAAAGGGAATACGCATATTTCCCCATAGACAGATTTTCCGCAAAATGCTGAACTATTTCTTTGACGCACCGTAGTGTATACAGAGTTGATCCGTTGGTGATGCTTTAAAATTGTAAAAATAAATCATTATAGACCCCTACATTTTAAATTAAGATAGCACCATTGATTCAAAAACGTTCTCAGCGCCTCTCTGAGAAAACCTAAAGAGTAAATTTGACCTTTATAGCGACAAAAATAAGTAGAGATTAATATTTTAAATAGCAAACATCCTA
This sequence comes from Anarrhichthys ocellatus, assembly GCF_004355925.1. NCBI lineage: Eukaryota > Metazoa > Chordata > Actinopteri > Perciformes > Anarhichadidae > Anarrhichthys > Anarrhichthys ocellatus. Next base: position 26,129 of record NW_022280480.1, read on the forward strand.
ACAGTAACACTTTATACATATTCACAGTTTTATGTTCTTCCCTTTAAGTATGGACAGATATGACATGATGAAACAAAACCGATTATTCCACTAAACAAACGTACTACTGACAGGATTGTGATGAACATTTCAAGTAATGGGCTTTAGTCCAGTTTTCCCCGAAGGGAGTCGTCCAGCAGATGAGCAACACTTGACGTCACAACCAGCTCACCCAGTCAAGAGAAGGCACAAAGGAAGGAGGAAGAACAGTCAACGAGTGCCATGATGAAGAAAGAGAAGAGTCTTGATGGGGAGCTTCACTTTACTGACATCGAGGCATGTTTCTGTGCGGCAGGAAAAAGTGTGTCAGTATGCAGGGTCCACATTCTTTCATGTATTAGAAACACCTAATATACACAGTACACAGTCTTCTACTGTATGTATGTGTTTTAAAAATGTTCTGCCAATATAATGTCTTACTATTAAGTGTCTTAAATGAATGGATTGTGACTCTGCACAATTTGTCTTTAAGCTCTTGGAAACACCTTATTCTATTGATTCATGAGGCTGCAATATGATGTGAGCCCACTAGTTATCAAATGGGAAATACGCTTATTTAGTAGTTCTTAGTTGTAGTTTATATATATATATATATATATATTAATATAAATAAACTACAACTAAGAACTATATATTATAGTTAGGTGCCCAAAACTGCAGGAGCTATCACCTTTGTTCTTTAGTGAATATGCAACTATATATATATATTTGTCCCCTTTCCTGAAACTGTTGATGTCATTTATTTATAAGTATTCATTGTAGGACCATTGCTAATGTATTGATTGGCATTAAACACTTCTTTATTGACAGGTCCGTTCTAACTTTTACTAATCATGCTAAATCTTTGTGTAAATATACAGTGAATATCCCGACATCAAAGTACTTCACTGTCTTTTCATCCCAACCTACTGTAGCTGGTATTTCTGACCAAGATCTTGAGAGGACTTGTAACTGACACTAACTAACCTGCTACAATCTTCAAGGGAAGACAGAAATACCTTGTTTGTTCACAGGGGACTTTCACGTGTGTGTAGAGGCGGAGCTCTCTCTGCGGGTATCCACGACACTGCAGCACATACAAACGCAAACATATTAGATTTCATTTTTCTAGGTCAAGTTGTTACTTTATTAACAGCACATGAAAGTACCCACAACTTTACTCTCAAGGTTGGTCCGGCAAGAAGCAACTGTATGGCACACAGAGCGGTGGTGGTCGATACAGCCAGATAGGACTTAAAAAACAACCACCACTTTTTACACACAGACACATTGCTACTGCCAGACTGTTGGCAAACACGAAGGAATGTCTCCTAATGGTTTCTGTCTCATCGTATCAGCTCCGGGCCTGATTGGTGAAGATTTTAGAATGATAAATCTGTATCCACACTGGTTTGGCGTGGCTTGACCTCTTTCACTCGTCTCCTGCAGCTGTCAACTAACTAACTAATCCTTTTTTCGGTACAATCTTGCCAGACTCCTGTATCTAAAACTCACTTCCCCTTTTCCCCATATCCTGGTTTGCTTGGTCCATGTGTTTATCTCATTGCAGTATGAAAGGGAAAACAAGAGAGGCACTCACGCTTGATGATGCCGTACAAAGTCTGCAAACTGTCGGTCCTTCGCGTAGAGCTCAACAATGCGTATCCTGTCTTGGATTTCCTGCAGGAACACATGGTATCAGTCGGATGGGAACATTACATCACAGGCAGATACACATTAAACTTAACAGGACGTGGCTGAATCAAAAAGGGAAATTTTACACAAAGAAAAAACTACAATGACTTTCCTGTTTGAAGGCGTAATAGCCAGTTGGTGAATGAACAATTTTGAACCTGAGATTTCCCAATTCAGATCCAGGTAAAACTTGGATGTGGGAAATGAAAGTGATATACCTCGCCTTGGGTCTAACATCTGGATGGCTTTGAGCAAGGCACATCTCCCACCTGCACTTCAGTACAGCTATGTGGATTTTTGTGTTTAAAACGAGTGAAGACATTTCAAAAGGGCACCTGAGCTTTTCCAAATAAGGCTTATGAAAGTATGAATTTAAACGCCAGCTTGGTGTTTTAATGTGTGCGGGGAAAACTCTTGCAAAACTAAGACACAAGCCAGCCCAGTGAGGGTAAGGGGGTTGTAAAGAAGACAACCTTCAGTCGCCACGAACTTTATCTGTGACCCCTTATTGTAACTGTACATATACCCGATTACACAGCATGGCTGTAGTTAATATGCTGCTTTAGATGTTTTTGATAAAAAAATATTGATTTTATCAGCATCGTATCAGTGCAAACATTTCACTGTATAATAAAAATAATGAGGTACAAAAAAGAAAAAAGAGCAAAGGCTAAGGCATGTTCTGAATCAACCAGTGGTTAGCAGCCCACACACACATACACACACCTCCTTGGTCAGTTCACTGTTCTCGTAGATGTGTCGTATCTCCTCGCTGCTGAAGTCAGTGGAGGCCTCAGCGCTGGTGCTGCTGTACACAAGAGCCTCAGGGTAGCGGCGGTAGTAATGGCTGTAGCCTGTGGTGGCCTCACTCTCATACATGGGGTTGTACTTGGTCGCTCTTTCCAGAGACGGGAGACTCTCTGCTCGCCTGCAAAGCAGCACACGAATCTGTCACATTGTGCAGGCTGAATGATACACAAAGCAACACGTCATCTAGGAAAAGAAAACTGGGCTGCAGTGAATAAGTCCTAAGTGTTGATAAACCTTCATTATGTATTAACCTTCATTACTAGTGTCGGTCTGAGTCCAGACTATAAGCAAGCCTATTGTGTTAGATGTTTAAGGCTTTTTTGGAAATACATCAACATGATATCTGATCAGTTAACTGTCTTAGGTTAACACAGTGTTTGTCCACATGCTGCTCTGGGAACCATGCCGCACACACACACACACACATTGATAGATGGTGAACAGACGCATTGTGTGTCTTCGTGTCTGCAACAAAAGACTGAAAGTAAACAAAAGATCAAAGGAGGACAGGAGGAAGGGACACCCAGGGCAAAGGGAGTCCAGAGGAATAAAGGGACGGTGTGGTAGATAATTAGGCCGTCTAACTGAAGATACAGTCATGAGATGTCTCTAAACTAAACTCTAAACGTATTCTGTTCCCGCAAGAAAGTAACCAGGCTCCTTTAATCTCAAAAAGATTACGTAGAGGAGAGAAAACTTCAAACACACTAAATGTAAGCGTTTCTGTTCACTATCAAACACAAAATTAAAGTTTGTTTATTTTCAAGAATAGACACAATTGTGCTCCTTTTTATTGACCTTCGTGTCACTCACTGATAAATAAACATTTAAATATAAAAACTATGGAGCGACACAAAAAATGTAATAGATCTAATTCATGGAGCTCTGTGGAGAAGTTTGGCCCTTGGGTAAGCGAGTGGTTTTCCTCACCGTATGGGGTCCTCAGACTCGTCCTTGTCATACTGATCACGTAACGTCCTGGCGAGGAAGAAGATGACTGCGGAGGCCACCAATAGGAATCCAGCTACAGAGGCGATCGCTATGCCGACCACCAGCGGCTCAGATACATACTCCTCACAGTGCTCTCCTCTGTACCACCAGTTCTCCCCGACGCGACACCTGAGGTGACGATGAAAAATGTGTCAGCTACAATCATTTTCACAACAAAAACAGAAGACTGAGCACAGACCTTCATAAAACTGTTCAAAAGCAGAAGAACAACATTCTGTTTTTTATTCTCTGTTGAATGATTAGAGAATGTAAAAATGAAAGACTGAATCATGTTTCTATGTTGTCTTGACATAGTTAATAACAACAATTATAATGTTCTGTATGTGCTATTAAACCATGATTGCCTTATTTTGGAATAAAATAAGTCCTCAAATGTTTGTCTCCTGTCTCCATAAAGTAATGCAATACTTGCGGTTGGACGGCATGAACAATCCAGCAGCATCTGGAGCTGCCTGCATGTTTTATGACGTGGTAGAGGGTGTTCTCGTGTCCTGTGGTGTTTCAACACAGCCACAGGACATGTTTCTGTCACTGATTTGGATTACTGGCACATTATTTTACACCCATGCAAATGTCTGTTTGGACACACACGCACAAATATGCTTAGACACAAAAACTCCCCAAATCGTGCTCATTGTTTTTAAATCATTTAAATCAATGTACCTTAAAACAGTACATTTAGTGCCAAAGGCCAAAAATAAATGAACATAGTAATTGGCCAATTGATAGCTGACTCAAAATGTTGGCATGATTTTCGTTTTTAAAATCTTGATAAAATCTTCATAAAAAATATAAATGTTTGAAGACAGTTAATTGGTATTTGTTGCCAAATAAGGTGCAAAACCAATTCTTTATTCCATTTAGTTAGCTATGATTATAATTCTTTCTCCAAAGTATTAGGAGTCAAATAAAAAATGTGCTTTTGAACGAATGCTTTGAGAGCGTTGAACATCTCTCATCTTCAACTCATCAACATAAAGCCAAGCAAAACAAGACCAACTCTATAGCTAGAAGCTACGAATCTGTCCCCCTGCATGAACAGTTGAAAAGCTGTTTCTGGGATGAAGCACTGGCCTTTTAAATCTGCCTACTCAGACACCCTTTCCCCGCACACACGCAGGTCACTTCCCCTAATCCCCACCCACCTGCAGATGGCTCCCTTGCCGGGGATGATGTCACATTTGCCGTCATTGAGGCAAAAGTCAGTCCGCAGCTCACAGATGCTCTGACAGGGCAGTCCTTCCACGCTGAAGTAGCCGGCATTGCAGACGCACTCCCCCTCCCCCGACCACTTGTTCACCTTGCACTCTGCGTACTCGTTGCAGGCCTGGAACTTACAGGGGTCGGCCTTGTCACCTGGAAATGAAAGACACCAGGAGTGTTGACTTTAGGTATCAAGAGAAACTGTAACAATCTGGTGCTCATGTGGTGATCAGCATTTAACAAGAGGCAAAGAGTACATTTCTCCAGCTGTATTATCTCAAAAGATTTAGAATTAACAATATACATACTTAAATTACAACCTGAAAAAGGTAACATAGATTTAAAGGAATAGTTCAACGTTTTGGTAAAATGTGAGTTCTTCCCGAGAGTAGGATGAGAATATTACTCTCTTGTCTGTACCAGTTGTTACACTTCGGGTTTTATACAAATCCAACAAATGAGATACATGTTAATTATTGAACTTTATAGGCGCTGGTTGTCAGATGTTTTTAGCTTCTGACAGAGCCACACCCCTTATTTTCAATCCTTATGCTAAGCTAAGCTTAATTACCATATTCACTGTACATACATGAGAGTGGTAGCTAAATAACAGCAAAAATAATAAAACTAAAACAAACTCAACAAAAAAATAGCCTGCACAAGATTTTAAATATATTAGGATTTTTTTTTTTTTATTACTTGACTGTAATATTTATCTGCAAAACACAGACACAAGCAAACAACATTCTTCCTCCCTTTTTAATACACCCCTAATGCATGCTGGGATCCATTACTGTGCGTTGGCTGTGACTCAGATTATGACTGCTCAGTCATGATTGTAAACACAAGAATGACAGCTGATTATAAACTGACTTATGCTCTGTTACACAGAAGCCTTGAGTTCGACACCACATGAAGAAATAAAATAAAAAGTGCACAGAAGACTGGCTCCATATAACAGACACACCGTGAAAAACCAGAGCTGCAAAGCGGTCAAAGTGCAGTTGCACGTGTCAACTTGGCTGCTGTCCAGGGAAACC
>NW_022280481.1:0-15413 GCF_004355925.1 Anarrhichthys ocellatus
TACATACAGGTTAGTACTACTGCTACTAGTACTACTGCTACTACTACTACGACAACCTGCCGAATGTGGCTGAGTACTGTCATAATAACTACATACAGGTTAGTGCTACTGCTACTAGTACTACTGCTACTAGTCCTACTGCTACTACTACTACTACTACGACCTGCTGAATGTGGCCAAGTACTGTCATAATAACTACATACAGGTTAGTCTAGTAGTACTACTGCTACTACTACTGCTACTACTACTACTGCTAGTACGAAAACCTGCTAAACGTGGCCGATTACTGCTACGACAGGCTTACAACAGTTTGTTGCTGTTTCCAGTCTTTGTGCTAAGCTAGGCTAACAGTTTCCCCCTTTTTTCAACTTTTGTGCTGAGCTACGTTAACAGTTTTCACATCCTTTGTGCTAAGCTTGGCTAGCTGTTTACCCCTGTTTCCAGTCTTTGTGCTAAGCTAAGCTAACCCCCTCTGTTTCCATGTATCAGTCAGGTGACGGCTCTCTGAAGGCGTTGGAGGAGACTAAGAACTTCACCACCCAATCACTGGCCAGCGTCGCCTACCAGATCACCACTCTGGCCAGTAGCGTGCTGAGTCTGCTGGACGCTCAAACCAATCAGCTCCGTCACATGGAGTCCTCCATCAACCTCATTGGTCAGGTGAGCCCCGCCCTCCATCACCTGTCGGTGACGACACTATCCAGGTGCATTGTGGGAAGTGTAGGTTCCACGTTACACCGACTGTTTGTAGAACCTGCGTCACCATGAAAACACGTGTTTGAATCCCGACCGACAACTGCCAGCATGTTATTGATGAGCTTCAATCTGATTGGTTCCTTCTGTTTGTTCCCTCTGACCAAGTGTTGAGAATACCGATCCAGGTCATCATCGGTGTGTGTGTGTGTGTGTGTGTGTGTGTGTGTGTGTGTGTGTGTGTGTATGAATGGATGAATGGATGAATGGAGCCTCTGTTTTCCGTCTGCTTTGTGTTCACTACAGTGATTTAAAGTGTTTATAAAAGTCCTGCATTCCTTCATCTGTTGTTTGTTTTTAAATGTTTCTCAAACTGTAAATATATTCCATAAATAATCTCTCATTTCATGTATTTTATCAGTGATGTCTTTATGCAGCAGTTCTTAAATCCCAGACAATAAAAGTAATAAATAATAATATTGATAATAATATATGGATTCACTATCAGTGATTCATCTGAGGTCCAAAGTGAGTCCATGTTGAGTCTTTTGAACTCTTCCTCTGTGATCTTTGACTTTATTAAATGTGTTTTATATGTAGGTTCTTTTCACCTCAGATTCTTCTTCATTAATGAGTTGTTGATCCGTTCCTCTCTTCAGACGGTGGAGATGCACAAAGAGAAAGTTTCTCGTAGAGAGATCGGCGTCTTCACGGCGGTGCGACGCGTCCCACGAAGCCACAAGATCCTCCTTCCTCCTGCCGGGTCACAGCCCCGCCCACCTTACAGCCGCCGACCAATCAATTACCAGCAGCTGGACGGCCTTGGCCACGGCATAAAAGTACCTCACAGACACACACACACACACACACACACACATGTTCTTTAGTGTGTCTTTAGATCCACTTCCTGGTTCAAATGTGACCTTCTGTACTAAAGTAACAGACATTTTGGGTTCTTTCACTTCACTTTCCTCTGAGGGTCATTTTAAAGTAGTTATATTGTGATCAGCAGTATTTTAAAGAGAAGAGAAGCCAAAAACAAAAGCAGAAGTTTAGTCTAGTTTTGGGTGAAGTTTCTGTGTTGAGATGCTAACAGGAAATCGGTGTCTGCAGCAAAACCACAGAAACAGAAGTGACTCTGCAGAAAAAGTTCCTCATTCAAACTTTATCTTCGACCGGATTTTATTTTCTGTCATATTATTTCCTCCCGATAGTCTCGGATGTTCAGCTCTGCTGTTGTAAACTATTATAAACTGCTGTAAACTACTGAAAACTATGGCAAACTATGGCAAACTAGAGTAAACTGCCGCAAACTGTTGTAAACTACTCCAAACTGCTGTAAATTGCTGTAAAGTAAACCAGTGTCCAGTGCAAAGTATTTTAAAGTATTTTAAACAATTGTAAACTATTGCAAATTACTTCAACATATTGCAAACATTGCAAACTGATGCAAACTGCTGTAAACTGCTGTAAAGTAAACCAGTATCCAGTGAGAACTTGAACAATCACAGTACTGGAGGGAAACGCAGCATTTCACTGCAGACATGTTGAATATGTGAGTAAGAAGTGATGGAGGAGAAAAACACAGTAAATATGTTTCTAATAATTTTATCTGAAGTTAAGAAGAAGAAGAAGATCTCTTCAATGTGTGACTGTTGTGTAAATGTAAACTGCCCTTTAATGTCTATTGTATTCGTATGTTACTGCTGCTGGTGTTCAGCCAACACACAGTTCAGACTTCCATGAAGAGGTTTGTAAAAACTCTTCTCACACACACATACACACTCTCTCACACACACACACACACACACACACACACTGACAGACACACACACACAGTCTTTGTAGAGCGTGGGAAAATGTTTAGAGAGACTAATTAGAGCTGCTGAGGCCTGAGAGACTCTATTGAAGCTCTCACACACCCCACACACACACACAGTAACACAATCATGTCTCTGCCCCCCATCAGGTCTCTGGGAAACAGTCTGACCGAACAGGAACGATCCGCAAACATGGCGCCTCCACCAGGTTCAGTGTGATTCTACTGTGTTTATTTTAATGACAACTTCCTGTTTCATCTCAGACATCTCTAACAAGGATGTCTGTGTGTTTGTGTGTGTGTGTGTGTGTGTGTGTGTGTTTCAGGTCCACCAAACCTCCAGAAGCGGTGCAGTGCCCGGTGGCGCCCACTGTCAGCGGGTAATAACCCTCTTAGTGAGGAACACATTCAGGTTGACTTTCACAATAAAAGCCTCAGCCTAGTGTCACACTAACATCAATATTAATTATATAAATATTATATATAATATTTATGTTTTACAAATGATCTGCAGTTAATATTCAAGTCTTAAATAAATCATCTTGTGATGAAAAAAGACTTTTCTGATGTCTGATAAGATCTTTGAACACATTTATTAACTTCTCTATTTTTATTTATTACGTCTTTCTCAGCTCTAGTTTCGGGAAACCCGTGGCTCCGCCCACCATCCCCACCACCTGTCAGGCTCCACCTGATGGTGACACCATCACCACGCTGCTCGACGAAGCCCCGCCTCCTCCTCCTACGGCGAATGAGATGTCAGCACAGGAGGATGAGGTTGCTGACACCTCGACCCCTCCACCTCCTCCTGATTCGTCAGGAGAGACGGTGGCTCTGCTCCCTCCTCCCCCTCCTTCAGAGGCTCTGACCAATTACAGCGCTCCTCCACAGGCTCCGCCCCTCTGCCTCGAGACAGGTGAGGCTAAAACAAAAGCAGTGTGTCAATGAATGTTACCATGACGATTAGTCTGGATCAGATGAACCCGGATTAGAAGACCCAGTTCAGATGAAGTCAGATCAGATGAACCTGGTTCAGATAAACAGATACACCCGATCAGTAAAACCTAAATTTTAACAAGTGTTGACTCTAAATAATCTTGGCCCGGATCATTGGTCAAACTGAGTGACATCACGATGACATCAGATCTCTTCTGTCTCCTTAGTGGTGGAAGAGAGCAGCTTCCCCCCTCCATCTCCCCCTCCTCCCTCTGATGATGACGGCTTCCCTCCTCTGCCCAATGAGGCCTCAGAGCTGCCAGCCCCGCCCCCTCCACCTCCACCCAACCAGGAAGTAGAGGGTACCTGTCTCTCTCTCTCTCTCTCTCTCTTTCTCCCCCCCCCCTCTGGTGTTTTCCTCTCAGTTCCTTTTTTCTCAGTTTCTTCTTCTGTGGTGTTCTTCTTCAGTGACCCTTCCGCCCAGGAGGAGTCACCGCCGTCACTCGCCCCCTACCACTTGCTCTCTCTCTCTGAGGGTTCGCTCTGGCCCCGCCTCCCGCAGCAGTTCTATGCGCTCTCTCTTCCTACCTGCTGTCCAATCACGTAAGCCGACAGAGGGAAGTCACTGTCAGCCAATAGAAACCCAGATAAAAACAGATACTACACATAATTAAAATACCTGAAAGATAAAGATTCATTCATAAAGAACTAGGAGTTATTGAAGATGTTATTGGTACTAGGAGTTCTTGAGGATGCTATTGGTACTAGGAGTTCTTGAGGATGTTATTGGTACCAGGGGTTCTTGAGGTTAGGGGTACTAGGAGTTCTTGGGGATCTTATTGGTACTAGGGGTTCTTGAGGATGCTAGGGGTACTATAAGTTATTGAGGATGTTATTGGTACTAGGCGTTCTTGAGGATGTTAGGGTTACTAGGAGTTCTTGAGGATTTTAGGGGTACTAGGAGTTCTTGAGGATGTCATTGGTACTAGGAGTTCTTGAGGGTGTTAGGGTTACTAGGCTTGCTTGAGGAAAGTTGCAGGAGAACCAGGGGACATCAATTCAGTTCTAGGTGTCCTTGATGAGATTCTATGAGTTCTTGAAAAAACTGTTGTTAGTTTCAGTCGTTCTTGAGGTTCTACAGGCCATTGTCGAAATGTTTGGGTTCCTACGAATATTGTGAGAGGTGTTCCAAGAATCATTCATAGGAGTGTTTTGAGAAAGTTAAAGCAGCCCTTTAAATGTCCCCAGGAGTCATTTTGGCAACACTACGTATGGGCCTTAAGCAAGTTTCAGGAATGAGGATTTCTAGTTGATCTGAATAAGGTTTCAGGAGTCCCATAGGAAGTTAGGAGGTCCCTGAGAACTACAGGAGTCAGGACTACAGGAGACCCCAAGAAGGTCAGGGGATCCAGGACACTGTTTGAGTTGTAAGGGTCCTTTAGGAGGTTGCAGTAGGCTTTAATGTTCTACAGAGTCTTGAGTAGGTTTTCTGAAGTCCTCGTGATGGTTATGGGGCGGGGGGCATTGAGGACTGTTTAGGTTTTACGTCGTTGAGGAAATTGTGTCGGTCCAGGAGACCTGGAAAAGGAGAAAGTTCCAGGCCTTTATTTGATCAGATGATTTTTCAGTCCTTAGTTCTGTGTGAGGATCCATAGATTGTCTATGAATACAAATGATCACTCCCCTCTTGAAGCTAACACTGACTGATTCTGTCTGTCTGTCTGTCTGTCTGTCAGTGATGATCCCCCCTCCTCCCCCCTACCCTCCCCCCCATGCTCCTCCCTCCTCATCCTCCTCCACCCTGCTGCCACGCTCCTCTTCCTCATCTCGACTTTGCTTACCTGCTCGCCTCGAACACCTGGGTAAGAAAACACACATACTGTTAGTATGTAGTTAGTATTCTAGTAGCAGTTCAGCATAGTATTGTGACCAACTTATACTATTACAGTAGTAGGGCAGTAGTACTACACATCAGCAGTACACACACACACACACAACTCCTGAAAATGTAAACTATCAAGCTTCGCTGCTTTTTGCCAAAGCCTTGCCTCCTCAGACCTGATTGGCCAATCACAGCTGTCACTCACAGGACCTCTGTGCTCTTAGATCTAGAACTCCCAGCCACGTCCCCTCCTCTCCTATTGGACGATGAGGGTGGTTTTGATGACCTTATGCCGCCCCTCCCTCCACCTGTGGACTATGACTCAGACGCCCCCGAACAATACCTGGAGAAAGGTACACACATATACTGTATCTATATCTATATATATATACCGTATATATTTATTACAGGTACTGATATTGTAGAAAACAGACCTGCCACATCTGTTTCCTATAATATCAGTCGGAAGCTCCAGAGAGGACGACTGGCTAGTTGGCTAGTTTGTCTCCGAAGCTCTAGAGAGGACGACTGGCTAGTTAGCTAGCTAGTCTCCGAAGCTTCAGAGAGAGGACAACTGGCTAGTTAGCTAGCTAGTCTCGGAAGCTCCAGAGAGAGGACGATTGGCTACTTAGCCGGTCTCCGAAGCTCCAGAGAGAGGACGATTGGCTAGTTAGCTAGTTAGTCTCCGAAGCTCCAGAGAGAGGACGACTGGCTAGTTAGCTAGCTGGTCTCGGAAGCTCCAGAGAGAGGACTATTGGCTAGTTAGCTAGCTAGTCTCCGAAGCTCCAGAGAGGACGACTGGCTAGTTAGCTAGCTGGTCTCGGAAGCTTCAGAGAGGATGATTGGCTAGTTAGCTAGCTAGTCTCGGAAGCTTCAGAGAGAGGATGATTGGCTAGTTAGCTAGCTAGTCTCCGAAACTCCCACCTGTTCTCCTCAACTGACCAGTCGGCCTAATTTTTTCCACGGCTAGTGTAGCATCAGCGTGGAAGCATTTTGAAATTAGCAAAGTATCTAGCTTAAAGCTTCATCCACACACTCTCTTCACAGAGTAGCAAAGCACGTTGCTATCGCCAGGTAAATGACAACTTGTTGCATGAAAGCGTGGAGGAGTTAGCAAGCTAGCTAAGTAGCTAGCTGTCTACTAGTTGGCTTGTTGGTGCTATACTTGTTATGAGCCTAACAGCGGACATTAATGTTTCATGATGTCTTCTACTTAAAGGTATATGTACAGATACATAACTGTAGTTCCCCTGTGTGTCCAGTGGAGGCGCTCTACAGCTACGAGGCCTCCAAACCCGACGACCTGTCGCTCACGGAGGGCGACGTCGTCTACTTGCTTCATCGCCATGACGACGGCTGGTGTGAGGGATTTCTCCACGGCAACAGGGGCTTCTTCCCTGGAAACTACGTCCAATCACAGAGCAGGACTGAAGCCCCGCCTCCAGTTCACACCTGAGTATTTCCATACAAACAGGATTTGTAATAACTAATTTTACTATTAATGAGAATTCCATATGCAAATATAGAGTTTCTCAAAGTCACAGTAGAGACAGACAGACAGACACACAGAAACGCAGACAGACAAACACAGACACACAGACAGACAAAAACACACACAGACAGACAGAAACACAGACAGACAAACACACAGACACAGACAGACAGAAACACATAAACACATAAACACAGACAGACAGACAGACAGAAACACATATACACAGACAGAGAGACAGACACACAGAAACAGAGACAGACAGAAACACAGACAGACGGCACAAACTATGAACTGTATCTGAAATGTTTCAGTGAAAGAAAAATCTTTTAAAATGTCAATAAACAAATATTAACTTACAGAAGAAGAAGTACTCAGATCTCTGTAAATTAAAAGTACTAATACCACAGTGTAAAATACTCAACTTACTTCAAAATAAAGTACATCACCTTTTAGTTAAAGAACCAAAAGTACAAATGCTCATTATGCAGAATAATATATATATATTATGTTATTGTACTATAGTTATTGATGCATTAATGTGTTCATCATTTTAATATCTTTATATAATCAATAATAATAATAATACATCATTTATTCATTGATTAATAATCTGAATCTGTAAAGTAACTAAATGTAGTACATTAAAAAATATAATATATTCCCTCTGAGGTGTAGTGAAGTATGAAGTATGAAGTAGAAGTATGAAGTAGAAGTATGAAGTAGTCCAAAAATATATTTTTGCCCTCATGTTGTACTGATACACAATACTGTGTACAATACTGTGTACTCTGAATACAGTACTTTACCTTTAAACTGCTGCCCCCTGCAGGCCACAGACACAAACTACAGACTGATGGTTCAAACTGTACAATAATAATCTAATATTATTATAATCAATTCAGTGTTAATCACAAGTTATTACTGTCAGTAATAAGTCATTTAACATGTGAGTTATTTTGTTTAATGATTAATGTGACATATCAATAAATTAGTGAAATTCTGTTTTGTTTGTTCAGAGAATCATTAAATCTAAATAAATACAAATAAAACATGTTCAAATGAAACATTAGAGAGAAACATTAATAAATCTTAATATAGACATATTAATGTTTTATCAAAACTATGTTTTACTTTCAGTTTGACCTTAGCTTTGATATGGCGACGAACAAAAGATGAGTGTTTGTTTCTGATGGCCGTCATTCATTTATTGCTGTCAGGCCTACTGAGTCCTACTGGGTCCTACTGGGTCTTCGAGGGTCCAACTGTGTCCTACTGGGTCTTACTGGGTCCAACTGAGTACTACTGTGTCCTACTGTGTCTTAGAGGGTCCAACTGGGTCCTACTTGGTCCTACTGGGTCTTCGAGGGTCCAACTGTGTCCTACTGGGTCTTACTGGGTCCTACTGGGTCTTACTGGGTCCAACTGGGTCCTACTGGTCCTACTGAGTCTTTGAGGGTCCAACTGGGTGCTACTGGGTCTTCCTGTGTCATGCTGGGTCTTTTCTTCTCCGACTTAATTTTATTTGTATCGCCCAATATGGGAACTGGAGATGTCAGAGAGGAGGATGCTGAGGAAACTACTTTGGACAATATTCCAGACAACGCCTCTCATCCTGTGAACTCCACACAGGTCGCCCTCCTGACTAGATCCGTTCATTGGCCCCGCCTCCTGGTCGCCCTCCTGACTAGATCCTTTCATCGGCCCCGCCTCCTGGTCGCCCTCTTGACTAGATCCTTTCATCGGCCCCGCCTCCTGGTCGCCCCCTTGACTAGATCTGTTCATCGGCCCCGCCTCCTGGTCGCCCTCCTGACTAGATCCTTTCATCGGCCCCGCCTCCTGGTCGCCCTCCTGACTAGATCTGTTAATTGGCCCCGCCTCCTTGTCGCCCTCTTGACTAGATCTGTTCATCGGCCCCGCATCCTGGTCGCCTTCCTAACTAGATTCTTTCATCGGCCCCGCCTCCTGGTCTCCCTCCTGACTAGATCCGTTCATCGGCCCCGCCTCCAGGTCACCCTCCTGACTAGATCTGTTCATCGGCCCCGCCTCCTGGTCGCCCTCTTGACTATATCCTTTCATCGGCCCCGCCTCCTGGTCGCCCTCTTGACTAGATCTGTTCATTGGCCCCGCCTCCTGCTCGCCCTCCTGACTAGATCTGTTCATTGGCCCCGCCTCCTGGTCGCCCTCCTGACTAGATCTGTTCATCGGCCCCGCCTCCAGGTCGCCCTCCTGACTAGATCTGTTCATCGGCCCCGCCTCCTGGTCATCCTCCTGTCTAGATCCTTTCATCGGTCCCGCCTCCAGGTCGCCCTCCTGACTAGATCTGTTCATCGGCCCCGCCTCCTGGTCTCCCTCCTGACTAAATCCGTTCATTTGCCACGCCTCCTGGTCGCCCTCCTGTTTAGATCCTTTCATCGGCCCCGCATCCTGGTCGCCTTCCTAACTAGATCCTTTCATCGGCCCCGCCTCCTGGTCGCCCTCCTGACTAGATCTGTTAATTGGCCCCGCCCCCTGGTCGCCCTCTTGACTAGATCTGTTCATCGGCCCCGCATCCTGGTCGCCTTCCTAACTAGATTCTTTCATCGGCCCCGCCTCCACGTCGCCCTCCTGACTAGATCCTTTCATCGGCCCCGCCTCCATCCAAAGCATTGTTGTTAGGAGCAGTTAGGGTTCGATCAAGGACACTTACTAGGAGACCAGCGATCTTCACAGGACGACCCACTCTACATCTTAAGCCACAGCCGCCTAGTAAGGAGAACTTAAATGTATGTTGGGTCACAGTTAAACCTGATGAGGTCATCACATCATCATCATCACCAAACCTTTGACACATTTTACTGTATTGCAAACAAAACACAAAATACTTCAAAGGTGTAAAATATCTTTATTGTCAGTTATCAAAAATGTTTTCAAGTAAAAAGTCAGACTCAGAGTCCGTAAACACAAAATAAATAGTTTGTTCATAAATATAAACATAAATACAGACAAATAAATAGAACAGTAGAAGACAAACAGAAACAGAATAGAAGTCAGTGTCGAGTCTCAGTAGAGCGCCTCCTGCTGGCAGCAGATGAATCCACCACGAAGGCCGCAAGCAGGTCCAACTGCTCCAGGTGCAGTTTAGTCTCCTTTCTGATCAGCTCCCAGGACTCAGGACTACCACCCTGTACACAGAGTACTACAGTCAGTGCTACTACTTATACTACCCTGTACACACAGAACTACAGTCAGTACTAGTACTTATACCACCCTGTACACAGAGTACTACACTCAGTACTAGTACTTATACACACAGAACTACAGTCAGTACTACTACTTATACCACCCTGTACACAGAGTACTACAGTCAGTACTAGTACTCATACCCAGCCAAACATTGCTACAGTTAGTACAACAGCAGTACTTGTACTCACAGTGCGGTACAGAGTACTATTTTCCAGTCTCCGGTAGTATCTTCTCTGTCGGCTCATGTTTTTTCTGCTGTGAGTCGACACCTGAAGACAAAAACACAGTTCAGTTAACTTCAGGTTTAAAAGTTGTCAGTTCTCAAAGAAGTTGAACAGTCAGAAGTGTCTGCACTGACAGCAGTTGAAGTGTCAGCAGTGACCGGCTTATGTCAGTTGAAGTGTGAACCTCAATAGTAAAAGGGTTGAAGTGTCTATTGAAGTGCTCTGAAGGTACTTTAGGTATCAGTTGAGGAGCTGAAAGGAGTTGAAGTGTCTCTCCACTCACACAGCTCTTCAGGCCGTCTGTCTGCCTGTCGATGGTCATCAGGAAGCGCTCCGTCTTGTCCGTATCCCAGGTAACGGAGGAGCGGTTGTCATGGTGATAGAGACCTGCGATCAGCTCCAGACTGTCTCTGATGAAAACCAGCTGAGACTCTACCTGGAGAGAGACAGACAGGTGTGAGAATTCTAGCTCTCTGATTGACTGACAGAGCTGATGTCAGCAACATAAATCTTTATGTTTGTGTGTGAAGTTTACTAAGAAATTGTCGGCATAAACATGAGAATTATGAATTAAAGTGTAGTCACTTGTACTGAAGACTGAAAGAAGGTGAAGTGGCAGTTTAAATTAAATTGTGATTGATTGATTGATTGATTGATTGATTACCTCATCCTTCCTGATGCGTTCGTAGAGTCTATAAGGAAAGGGAACTGGACTCTCCTGGTCTGTCAGCTGACCGCCCTAAAACACAAAGATTTCACTTCATTTCACTTCATAAATGGACATTTATTACTAAATATTTTAATACATTTCCATCCACGTCAGTAGTTAATTGTTAATACATGTAAAAACAAATATTGTGTATAATATTTATTATTTTCTCTAAAATGTTAAACTTGTTTACGTCCACTAACTGTTACTAACGAGTCAAAAGCAGATTTAAAGGGACAGTTCGCAGTTTTTATAACAAATAGTTTTTTTTTACTCCAAGTTTTATTCTGAAAATTTATTTTGTCTGTTCGCCTGACTTTATAAACTTTATAAACATTTTGACTCTATAAACTTTATTAACCTCTAAAGTTGGGTTTGGCAAATTTGGAGAAACCAGTAAGAGAAAGCTAGATTTTAAAAGTATCCTGGACCACTAGACTAGAGAACTACTAGACTACTACACCACTGGTCCACTAGACTACTAGACCACTGGACCACTAGACTAGATAACTATAGGACTACAGGACCACTGGACCACTAGACTACTAGACCACTGGACCACTAGACTAGATAACTATAGGACTACAGGACCACTGGACCACTAGACTACTAGACCACTGGACCACTAGACTAGAGAACTATAGGACTACAGGACTACTAGACCACTAGACTACAGAACCACTGGACCACTAGACCACTAGACTACTAGACCACTAGACTACAGAACTACAGGACCACAGAACCACTAGACTACAGGACCTGGACTAACCCCGAATCATGCTGATGTACTCACCATGACTTGGACCAGAGTCAGAGAGATGTTGCTCAGGTGCCCGTAGTGTCTGAGCCAATCACAGCACAGGACGGGGGTCACAGCGCTGCAGAGGAGGACGAGGATCAGGCGGGTCCAGCTGGTCATGATGAAGGTGATGAAGATGGTGAAGATGGCGGCTGCAGGCTGATCCTGGTTGTGTCTCCAACATGCTGCTGATCTGAGACTTTTATTCCAGACAGGAAAGAGAAAAGTGAAAACTGGACTTTTTGTCTTTCACTTTTTGTCTTTCACTTTTCAACACAAACACTGTGTAGAAACAATATATATATATATATATAATACACAATATGTATATAGATATGTTGTATATAAATAGTACTGCAGCAATATTAAATCCATTCATTATATTTCGATTTAATTAATTTATGTTCAACTGTTATCAGTAAATTAAGACATTTATCAGAATCACTCTTTAAAAATGAAAAACAAACTTCAGATATTTAAATATTAAGTTATAGATTATAATTTTATATTATACATTATATTTTATAATATTATATAAAATACTTTGAAGATGAATTAGGTCATTGTTATTAATTGTTCCGTTTGGAATGTTTTTTATTTATTTACTTTCATTTTTCAAACCAGGGGCCTCAGATTGCATACGTCACAGGAAGCCACAGATAGACTTTTCAAAATAAACGCACACTTCTTTTCTTCAGCAGTAAAGTAGCAGAGCTCGAGGAGAAGAAGATGAAGAGAAGAGAGTGAGATGTATTAATATTTGAATGCGATGAAGACTAACATCAGAGAGATTATCTAACTATCAAGTATTAAGTTAATAATGTGCTTTTGTTTTGAAAGAGGCATCTCATCTGTTTCCGGTTTCTCTGGAGTTTTGATGGTTTTTGACCGGAAGATGACGTCAGCCTCGTTTTCACTTTCCGGTCGTCGAGGAAACGGTGAGGCAACGCAGTGATGACGTCATCAGGAGTGTCATCAGGAGTGTCTGATTATCGATCCACAGAATGTGGCTGAAGATCAAAGGAGCGACAAATAAATATATAATATATAAAGAATAAACATAAATACACTGATACAGATACACGTCATCAATTGATTCATAAATGGATCAAGAGATCAATAACACAAAATAATCTGATTTTAAAAAACGATAAAAAAAAGTTCATAAAACGAAGTTAAATTCGTGATGAATGAATTTCCGGTGAGGAAACCTTTGCCTGACGGACATGTCGTCACTTCCGTCTGCATCCTCATTGGTTACAGCAGCAAGGCCCCCCCGGAAGCGCGGCAAACATTTGTTTGTTCGTTCGAAGAAGAAGAAGAAGAATGTGAGTAAAATAAACTTTACCGAGTTTTAAAAAGACAACCGGAGACTAAAGAGCCGACGGTTAACGGACACGAGTCAATACGTAATAATAATAAAGTAGAGAGACGTCAACGCGGCGGCGCTGATTCGTTATGAAGGAGTTTAACATGAATTCATTAGTTTCTTTCGTCGTTTCTTTACAAAATACATTTTTAAAACCAGATCACTTCTGAGCCTTCAGGTTCCTCCTGAGCCTTCAGGTTCCACAGGTTCCACATTACATGTTCTTATATGAACGTGTCTCAGCTGAGAGCAGAAACTGTTCAATCAGCAGATTTCTGGAGGTTTGGTTTGAGGTGCTCACCTGTAGACTGTTTCTGGTCTGTAGGTGTGATGGAGGTCGACGTCCTGGAGTTCAAAGTCCCGGTCCAGAACAACAAGACGCTGTTCGTGTGGGACATCCAGCCATCTCACACCCAGGATCAGGTCTACGTGAGTCCACTTGGGGGGTTCAGGTCTGCGTGAGTCCACTTGGGGGGTTCAGGTCTGCGTGAGTCCACCTGGGGGGGTTCAGGTCTGCGTGAGTCCACCTGAACCCACAGGTGGTCCCTCTGTGTGTTGGTCCTTCAGGTCCGGTTGCTCGATGTCTTCTCGTCCTTCGGTCCTCTCTACCTGCTCAAGGTGAGTCCCAACTCTGCTCCCAACCCGCCGGGGTTCTACGCCCTCATCAAGTTCTACTCCACTGCTCAGGCCTCAAAGGCACTACGGCAGACTGACGGACAGACGCTGTTCCAGAACTCTCCACTCAAGGTACTTCATGGTCTTCTTCAGGACAGTTGATCCACCTGAACAGGTGAAACGGTTCATTCGGGGTTTTAAAACATGTCAAACTTTGATGATACATGTTTTATATACCGAGTACTTAAGAATAGAAGTTCATCAGAGTGTTTGTTTCCTGTTAAATGTGCTTTTATTGTAAAGTTGCACAGTGCAACAGGAAGTGATGATAGTGTTACGTGGTAACAGGATGTAGTTTTACAGCCTTTTCTTTTCATTAACACTGTGGTCCAACACCAGCCCGTCACCTGTCTGTGTGTCTCAGGTGAGACTGAGCTCCAGACAGACTCCTCACTTCCTGTCTGACAGCAGCAGACCTCTGAGCCACGCCCGCTGCCTGGAACTGGCCAATCACTGCTTGGGATTCAACGGCTGGACCTCTGACATCATCACGGTGAGACGACACACTACGGCCCAGTCCCAATGTCCCCCCTAAACCCTAAACCCTCAAGGACTCACTGAGGTCACCTGGTGAGTGTGAGAGACTGTGAGGGCTTCACATGGTGTAAATATGAACGGGACATATCACGTTACCATGAAAACAACAAAACATATGATGTATATTGTGTGTATTTATTGTATACTTTGTACTCCCTGATGTGAACGTCTTCAGGCTCTTTCCTCACTAGATGAGAGGTAACTTCATATCATCTATTTACTCGTTTCTGTCAAAACAGCTTCAATGACTAAATCAGATATTTGATGAATAAATGAATAAATATTCTGTGATTTCATGTTCTAATGTTCCATCTTTAACCCTTAATGTTTCTGTGTACATGTAATACTCCAGGCTGGTTACCCCGTGTTTAACGTCACATTGCAATGATTTGTGGGTAATTCCCTTTCTGTAAGTCAGCATCCTATGACTTGCACTCGATGATGTGACAGACAGAACTAAACCCTCACAGAGTTCGCGGGAGTGCGCCTCAAAGTCCGTGAGGGGGGGGGCATTGGGATTGGGCCACACACACACACACTTCTACATTCACATGCAGCTGACTTCCTGTCTGTCCCTCAGCTGAAGGAGCTCACCAACGAAGAAGAAAAAGAAAGAGGAGAAGAGGATGATGAAGGTGGAGGAAGATGGAGGAGGCTGAAGTTTGGCTGTGTGCTGCAGCTCTCCTTCCCTCATCACGGACAGACGACCAGAGCAGCAGCAGTGGTGGAGGACAGCTTCACCTGCTCGGGTGAGGACGGCTTCACATTACATCACAGTCATTCAGCAGATGCTGTCATCCAACGAGACTTACAATAAGTGTGTTCAAGAGAACTACTAGTCACCAGAAGTCATGAGTGCATCTCCTTTATACAAGCATCTAAGAGCATAAACCAGAGCAGAAGTACAGAAACAAACTAGTATGAATACAATAAATGCAACAAACTAATACAATAAGTCAGGGGTATTCAAGTACATTTCCAAAAGGTCCAGATTGAGAGAATCTCCTCGTGCAAAGGTCCGGAACATTACAATAATATCTAACTTGCACTATT
>NW_022280481.1:25413-31903 GCF_004355925.1 Anarrhichthys ocellatus
CAGTGACTCAGTGAAGCAGTGACTCAGTGAAGCAGTGACTCAGTTGATACTTAAGGATTCAGATAATCAATAGAAAATATAATTAACTAAATGATTATGATGTATTAGATTATAGAAGTTTATAGTCAATATATTTATATTCAAATGAGCTCCACCTTCACCAGCTGCAACATTAAAGGTAATATTATATAATAATAGAATATACATATTATTGTGCATGAGGAGTAATTGTACTTTTGGTATTTTGATGTTGATCCTTTTCTACTTTTACTCAAGTCACATTTTGAATGCAGTACTTTTACTTGTAGTATTTGGATATGGAGTATATGTGGTAATTCTACTTTTACTGCAGTAATCTGAGTACTTCCTGGTTTATGGCACATATTTACATCTCTCTATTCATTATTAAAATGAGGGTTTATATATCTATTTATCACTGCATTCATTCTGTGTTTTAGAGTTTTGTCTTATCGTGTGTGTGTGTGTGTATCTGTGTGTGGATGTTTGGTGTCGTAGCAACAGAGTGACCTCGTCTCTGATTGGTCAAATTAATGAGACAGAAGCAGGACACACAGAGCTCCATGAGGAATACTGAGTGTATGTGTGTGAGTGTCTCAGATGTAACAGTATCATTCTCTGTAATGTGATTTATTATTCACAGAAACACACAGAAGCCGAGGACACACAAGGACACAGCATGATGTCATCTGATGTGTGTGTGTGTGTGTGTGTCACTGTTGATTAACAGCAGGTGGTAATTGACAGCTTTTTCCGTTCAATCAATCAGGTTGGCCAATTAGCTGAGAGCACACACATACACACACACACACACAGGAAGCTGGTTAATGCTGATTAGCGGCTGCTGAACATTAACAGACTCGTTACATCGCGTCGTCATAAACAATCTGTCAGGTTAGGGACAGATACAGGGCAACCGTGGCTCATGGGGTAGAGAGGGTCGTCCGGTAACCGCAAGGTCGGCGGTTCGATCCTCGGCTGCTATGAGTCCTGTGCTGAAGTGTCCCTGAGCAAGACACTGAACCCCTAACCGCTCCCCGGGCGCTTCTCAGCAGCCCACTGCTCCCTGTACAGGGATGGGTCAAATGCGGGATGAATAAATATAAATATCTATATATTAGTGCTGGGCAAGGATTCAAATATTTCATCACATGGATTTTTTGCGATTAATCGCATTGTTATGACAAAGTTCAATAATGAATTCAAAAGTAGTGTATTGCGCACCTTTATTTTAAAAGTACTGCTATATGAACAAAAGGGCAATAACATTTGGTTTGCAAACACTTATTAAAACAAATAAGAGTCTGCTGAAGACTTCCTCCACGGACTTTCAAAATAAAAAAAATGCGTTAACGCGCTATAAAATAATTGTCGGCGTTAATTAATGAATGCGTTAACGCAATAATAATGCGTTAACTTGCCCAGCACTACTATATATATGTATTAGTAACCCCTAACCCACATTCATTAATTAAGTTACATGTTAGTGCACCTATATGCTGAAATTCACAGTAAGCACATTTAAACGGCACAGATCGGGAGCGAGAGAAGGACTTTGTTAGCAGAAAGATTAACGTGAGACAACATCCGGTTTATCCAGACGAACATCCGGTTTTCAGAATAAGATGCCAACAAAGTATGAATTATATTCACATTAAGTATAAAACATGCTGCATCTCGTGAGTTAAAGGGAAAATACACCTAAATTGTGGGTAAAGTGTCTTTATTCTTTGATCGCTGGGTCACCATCATCACCTCGGAGTTGCAGCATTATATTGATGAACAGTAGAGCTGCATTCACATGCTCTGACTGTCATGAAGACACAACACACACATGTAGATGAAATGTGTGAAACATGTTCCTGTTGCACAGCAGTGGAACGTTTCACATACAGTCACACAATGAGCACAGATAGTGAAGAGATAGAACTGCTGCTGTGTGAAGAGAACACTGCTGCTAACAACAACCTGATGTGTTTAAAGTGTTTACAAACCAAATGTTATTGACCTTATGTTCATATAGCAGTACTTTAAAATAAAAGTGCGCAATACACTACTTTTGAATTCATTATTGAACTTTGTGCATAACAATGCGATTAATCGCGATTAAAAATTGTAATCGTTGCCCAGCACTAATATGTATATCTTTATATATATGGAGATTGTGTGTATATCTGGTATTGTTAATATTACTTATTATTATTATCAGCCACCCAATATGTATTTGTTGATACAGTATGTAACACAATCATTTAATTTTACATTGAATAAAACAAAACAAACATTGTCAAAAGAAATCAGCCAATCAGCTCTTTGATCAGCCAAACAAGTGACTATTAACGGCAGCACCAAACTGCAGTCAGATTATCGATTATTATAAATTATAATTACAATAAATATATTAATATGATTCTATGCATATAATTATCATAAATGTTAGTCAAATAAAAAAGGACTGTTTACTTACTGATGTTGTCTCTGTCGCTCTTTTCTCCAGTGCTGAAGATGTAGGAGAAACACACCTCCACCTGGATACTACACACACAGTGAGTCAACCTGTTAGCTGTTAGCCTGTTAGCTGTTAGCAAGTTAGCTGTTAGCCTGTTAGCTGTTAGCAGCTGGTAGATTTGAATCTCACCAGAAGTCACAAGTGTTCGGGTCGACGACGTCCGGGGAAACTCTGACGGTTTTATTGAGGTGAAGGACTGGACGAGTTCTGAGGAAAATCAATCAACCAACCAATCAACCAATCAATCAATCAAACAACCAAACAATCAATCAACCAACCAATAAACCAACCAACCAAACAATCAATCAACCAACCAAACAATCAATCAACCAACCAAACAATCAATCAAACAACCAACCAAACAATAAACCAACCAACCAAACAATCAATCAATCAATCAATCAAACAATCAAACAACCAAACAATCAATCAAACAACCAACCAAACAATAAACCAACCAACCAAACAATCAACCAACCAATAAACCAACCAAACAATCAATCAACCAACCAACCAAACAACCAATCAACAAACCAACCAAACAATCAATCAACCAAAAACAAAGATGTTTTTGAGGGGCTAAAAATGCTCAAAACATAATCAAACTTGTCATACACATTTAAAATCCTGAAATTAGTTATCTGATGTGATTTTAATGCTTCAGAGTGGCAAGTCAGCTCGATAGCGCCCCCTACAATATTTCGACGATGCAGCCCTCACAGTACGTTTCACCTAGATGTATAAAATTTGGTACGCAGATGTATCACATGTAGATTTAAACATTTTTGCACTACATATTTTCCAGCATCACACAGTCCAAGCGGAAAAATACAATGAACTCTGGGACGTGTTGTCCGAAGGTCGAAGACATTCACGCCTGCGTCTGCCGGCATCCCGCCAGTACCCCCGAGACACGGGAAGGTGCGAGGGCCCGTACATCGCTGCTTGTAGCTTTAATTAGAGGTAGTATTGATAGTTAGAGGTAGTAATTGATAGTTACAGCTAGTTACTGGCCCTTTTACTGTGAAATGTGGATCTAGGTGAAAGAAATAAAATGTAAAACTACAAAGTGACTTGATAGTAACAGACTGTGTTGTGTGATTGGAGGGTTCGAGGTACCGGAGCAGAGCGACGGTGTCGTCCAGAGAGCCGACCAGCAGGTCTGGATATTTGTTCCCATCAACATCCAGACCTCCAGACAGAGAGTACCCAAAGGTCCTGAACACAGGAGAGACCCGGCTGCCCCGGATCACCTGCAGAGGGAGCCAGAAGGGGGTCTCAGGTGTGATCTACACATTGACTGGTATCATACTGAGGGGGATTTACTGGGAGACCTGGCTTGGTTCTGTAGCGACACCACCGCGGCTCCCGGTCCAGATCATCACACTTCCTGTTTCATGGAAAGGAGCTCCGACTGCAAAGTCTGAAAGGGCACAAACAGGTGGGCTTCTTCATTACACATCTCAAACATTCACTTCATTGTGATCTCAGTTTGTTTTCACACCCTGGAAGCCGTCTTGGTTCAGGTCTCCAGCAGCAGCGACAGCCATACCGAACGCTGACCCGGTCGGTCCTCTCAGCGCCACGCTGGGCCGGGAATCAAACCAACCCCCCGCATTCATGTAGACATAAACCGCCCCGCCCGCCTCCTGCTGACGATGGAAGTAAAAAGGAGCGCCCACCAGCAGATCATTCCACCTACAGGAGGAAAAAATAGAGATAACTTTAACTTGATTACAAAGAGAGACTCGTTTTTAGACTGGATGGATCATTTGCTGACTCCAGTAAATATTATATGTTTACTATATTTTGGGTTATTTTGAAGAACAGCTCTCTAAATCTCCACATTTTAAACTCTAAGTTTCAAGAAAAAACATCTCATTTAAAGTTTTTTAGACTTTTGGCTGTGGTGTATCATCATCAAACACTCTTTTCAAGTCTGTAATAATAACTTCATATTAAGTACTTCAATGGTTTATAAGAGAACTTAATATTTACGCTAAACAATAATCCCTAGAACTAAAGTCACCGAATGAACCTTTTTCAAGAGTTTAGTATGAAACGTTCCACAAAAATGAGTTTGTGTTGTTTCCAGATGTTGGAACACAGAAAGAAGACGACAAACAGGAAGTGACCTCGTGTGAATCCTCCGTTACCCGTCGTTGTCGAGGTCGGCGGTTGCCACGGCATTACCGAAGTACGAGCCCATCTGTTCCCCGCGTAGAGTTTGCTGAGTCAGCAGTTTGTCGGCCCGTTTCACAGCCAACAGCACCGAGCCACGAGCGTCGTCTTTACCGTCCTTAGGAGCTCCTGGTTTTCAATACCGGAATCAGTCCGTCAATCAGTCCGTCAATCAATATGTCAGGCAATCCGTCAATCAACATGTCAATCAATACGTCAATCAGTCCGTCAATCAGTCCGTCAATCAATATGTCAATCAGCTGGTTGATCAGTTCTCACCTGTTACGATGGTTTCATCATCCTGAGAGAGAAGACGACGAGCCTGAGCAACAGAATATCCTGTAAACACACACACACACAATCAATAATTAATAATACATCACATAAACACACATTACGATGAAGAGGAGGAACATTTAAGGGACAGTTCACCGATATAAATGTTCCTGCGCTGCATGTTGGGGAAGGAGCTCCTCTGGGTGTCAAAAACCACGTCAGGGTTCATCCAGGAGACATGGACGTTTCCTACACACACAAACACACCCACACACACAGACACACATTGATAACTGAACACAGACTCTAGACTCCGCCCACAGGTAAGAACGTCACCTTGCCATTCGTAGCTTCCAGGTGAGCCGACGATGACCTCATTCTGCGTGATGGAGGCAGAGATCCCCATGTTACACATGACCTCACCGCTGACATCACCCAGGTGACTAAACACACACAAGCACAGGTTCACTAACAGGAAACACCTCGCATAACGTGACCCTCACGTCATGTGACCTACCTGCAGGGCTGGTCGGGGTTTGGCCAGTGGACGTCCGTGACGTCGTACTGGAGGTCGTTTCCACGGAGATAACAGCGACCAATCACGTGTCTGAGCCTGAACGCTCCGTAGAGTTTAACGAAGCGATGACCGCACGCCTGGAGAGAGAGAGAGAGGAGATGGGTTAGTTAGCTAGTTAACTGTGTAGTCTGTCAGTTAGATGGGTAGACAGACAGTAACTAGTTAATCAGTCAGCGAGTTATGATCATTTCAGTAATTTCATTATTATTAATGAATCAGTTGACTAGTAAGTTAAGTAGTCAGTCAATACGTCAATCAATATGTAAATCTGCCAATCAACACGTCAATCAACACGTCAATCAACACGTCAATCAATGTCAATCAATACGTCAATCAATACGTCAATCACTACGTCAATCAATACGGCAATCAATACGTCAATCAGTATGTCAATCAGTCTGTCAATCAATACGTCAGTCAATCCGTCAATCAATATGTCAGTCAATCCGTCAATCAATATGTCAATCAGTCCGTCAATCAATACGTCAATCTATATGTCAATCAATACGTCAATCAATACGTCAGTCAGTCTATCAGTCAATCCGTCAATCAACACGTCAATCAGTCCATCAATCAGTCCGTCAATCTATACGTCAATCTATACGTCAATCTATACGTCAACCTATACGTCAACCTATACGTCAATCAATATGTCAATCAATAAGTATATCAATACGTCAGTCAATCCGTCAATCAACATGTCAATCAACACGTCAATCAGTCTGTCAATCAATACGTCAGTCAATCCGTCAATCAACATGTCAATCAACACGTCAATCAACACGTCAATCAGTCTGTCAATCAATATGTCAGTCAATCCGTCAATCAACACGTCAATCAATATGTCAATCAGTCAGTCAATCAGTCTGTCAATCAATACGTCAATCAATATGTCAGTCATTCTGTCAATCAATATGTCAATCAATATG